>NW_027331802.1:0-7500 GCF_033568475.1 Henckelia pumila
GATGAAGAACGTAGCAAAATGCGATAATTGGTGTGAATTGCAGAATCCCGTGAACCATCGAGTCTTTGAACGCAAGTTGCGCCCAAAGCCATCGGTTTGAGGGCACGTCTGCCTGGGAGTCACGCATCTCGTTGCCCCCAGCGTCTCCCCCCGCGCTCATAAAATGCGGGGTGCTGATGCATCCATCCGATGGAGGGGCGGAAAATGGCCTCCCGTTATCCTCGCGTAGCGGCCGGCCCAAAATAGGATTTCGTGTCAATGCATGTCACACGATACTTGGTGGTTGTATTCCTCGACTCGCGAACTATTGTATGGGACTGCATCGGGCCACGAATGAGACCCAACGGAGCACTAGATTGCCCCTAGATTGCAACCCCAGGTCAGGCGGGATGACCCGCTGAGTTTAAGCATATCAATAAGAGTAGGAAAAGAAACTTACAAGGATTCCCCTAGTAACAGCAAGCAAATTGGGAATAGCCCAACTTGTAGTCTAGAGAAGCGTCCTCAGCGGCGGACCGGGCCCAAGTCCCCTGGAAAGGGGCGCCAGAGAGGGTGAGAGCCCTGTCATTCCCGGACTGTAGTAGCCCGTGCCCTAATTGAGTAATTAAAGGATTAATGCTAATTAATTGAATTGGGTATTGGACGGATCGGAAGCTCCGAAGGCACGATCGGAAGCTCCGATGAGGATCGGAGGCATCGATGATATTACGTCATCCATGACGTGTGGCTGGATCGGAAGCTCCGATCAGGATCGGACGTTTCGATCACCCCTATCCGGAATCAACAAGTGATATTTTGACACGTGGCAGATCAGGATCTTCGGAAGCTTCGATGGCAGGATCGGACGTTCCGATCGAAGTTCGGACGTTCCGATCGAGGATCGGAGGCTCCGATCGTTGTCTATAAATAGAAGGACGAGGCTTCATTTCTCCTTGCCAATTCCGGATTTCCTCTCTATTTCTAGTCATATTCGAGTTGTTCTAGCCTTCCTAGGCTTGAACTGGGAGTCGTCTAGACGTTCGGTAGTCGTAGCGGAGTTGTGCCCAAGTTCTGGAGGCATCGACATCAAAGGGCTAACGATGGACGAAGGTATAGTTTTTGCTTCCTATAAATATTTAGGAGTATGCAATAGCTTAGTTAAGGCTTTTAGAGCACTATAATGATAGTAGTATCATTTCGCTGTGTAGGCGGACTTTAGGCTTGGACTTAGAGCTGGTAGTGCCTACCTGGTATTTGAGGTACGGAAGTACTGTTCGAGATATCCTGACTGAGTATGCATGTATTATGTGACTGCATGATTTATATGCCATGATATTATGCTGCATTCATTTGCATCTTGCTGTATCTCTTTCGAGATGTCTGTTAGTAGGGTTGTACCCTATCCTGTTAGTGGATGGACTTCCATCGATTTGGGTCCGGCGTATCCACGATTATCTCGATATGGGAGCCACCTCCTGAAGTGACGGCACAGCGTGCTACATACCAGGGCCCGGTCTGTCTCTGTTATCTGATCCTTGACCTCGAGTCTATAGGGAGTTCACTTTGCATGCATGTATACTCATACTCTCGCACTGAGCGTTTAATGCTCACGTCTCGTACTCTGTATTTTTCTGGACACCCTATTCCATGGGGCAGGTTTGCGATTGGACGAGGAGGGTGGATCCAGGAGGGGCTAGTCAGTGGTTGGCCAGCTGGAGCTTCATCTAGGTTTTACTACTGTTGTTTGGGTTTATACAGCTATTCGATTTGGTTGTATAATATTGGATAATTACAGATTCCTTTACTTGGGATTGTATAATGTTATTGGATTCCGCAGTTTTATTCTGATATCTGTTTTATTAAGTTTATTGCATGCATAAGTTCTGTTTAGTAGGTGATCCGGGTAAGGGTCACTACATTTATGGTATCAGAGCATGCAAAAGATTTCTTGGGATTTGGTCTCATCTTGAGGTATTTTTGTAGATGTCAAATCGTGACGACCAGAGTTCTCATGGCAGTGTTGGTGGGCGTTGGGGTGATGCCAACCGGGAGCCTCGTCGAGAACGGCGTCATCGTCACCATGACGACGAGCGTTTCACTGTGCGTCGATTCTTAGCTATAGGTCCTAAGCCCTTAGTTGAAGGTGAGTCTCCGGAGGATGCGGAGAACTGGTTAGACCGCATGGAGACGACTTTTCAGACTTTCCAATGCACCGATGAGCAGAAGGTGGAGACCCTTGGCTATCTTCTGGATGGGCGTGCGCGCAGGTGGTGGAGGTTTACTTCTGCACCTTTTGTTACGGCGAGAGGAGTGGCCACCTGGGCCGAGTTCCGCACAGCTTTCCAAAAGCGGTATTTTCCTCCTGCACTCCGACAGTCGAAGGCAGGCGAGCTACTGAGTCTGCGACAGGGAACCATGTCTATCGATGAGTATCAGCAGAGGTTCTTTGATCTGCTATCCTATTGCCCCGAGATTGCTGATAGCTCAGAGATGAAGTATAATCTGTTTCTTCAGGGCCTTAACCCTGAGATCCATGACCATGTGGCGGTTGGCGACGACATGTCCTACGAGGGTTTGGTGAGCCGTTGTCACCAAGCGGAGGACAGCATTCGGCGGAACAGGTCTTTCTCTCAGTCGAGACCTGCTAGTTCTTTGGGTCCCCGTGCCCAAACTTTCAAGAAGTCTGGATCTTCTTCTTCCTCTGGTTCTGGAGGTGTTGTCCGTTATGGTAAGAAGGAGAAGTGTGATCACTGTGGGAAGAACCATCCATCCGACAAGTGTCGTAGAGCTTCTGGAGCTTGTTTCCGTTGTGGAGAGACTGGTCATATCCGGAGGGATTGTCCACTGTCTGGGGGAGGTGGTTCTGGTTCTGGTACAGGATCGGGTTCTCAGGCTACCGTACAGCAGAGGTCACAGGGACAGTCTGCTGGGAGTTCTCATTTGAGGCCACGAGCTTCTGGCCAGGTGTTTGCCCTGAGACATGATCAGGCTGTGGAGGAGAATGAGAAAGTCATCGCAGGTACATTTATGCTTTATGGTATACCTGCTCTTGTACTTATTGACACTGGTGCATCTCATTCCTTCATTTCTGCACGTTTTGTTAAGAGGCATAAGTTACCATGCATTGCACTAGACGTAGTGATGTCTGTTTCTACTCCGACGGGCCAATCTGCTTTGGCTAAGCGTCTAGTGATGGGTTGCCCTTTAGAGTTCAAAGGGAACATTCTGTTAGCGAATGTCATGGTCCTGGCGATGGACGATTTTGATTGCATTCTGGGAATAGATGTGCTGACTACCTATCGAGCTTCAGTGGACTGCTATCAGAGATTAGTACGCTTTCATCCGAAAGGGAGTGAGAGTTGGTTTTTCTATGGTGAGGGAGCGCGACCCCCGATGCCTTTGGTATCAACTTTGAGAGCCTGTCGAGCTCTAGAGTCTGGCGGGGAAGGCTACCTTATCTATGCAGTTGATTTGTCCGCTGAGAGTATTGGGATAGAGAACATTCCTGTTGTGGATGAATTTCCAGATGTGTTTCCTGATGAGATTCCGGGTTTTCCTCCTGCTAGGGAAGTCGAGTTTGGCATAGAGTTGATGCCGGGTACTTCGCCTATTTCTAGAGCACCGTATCGTCTGGCTCCGTCAGAGATGCGTGAGTTAAAGAATCAGCTACAGGATCTTTTGGACAAGGGGTACATTCGTCCTAGTGTATCTCCTTGGGGAGCTCCTGTTCTCTTCGTGAAGAAGAAGGATGGGTCGATGCGGCTGTGCATTGACTACCGGCAGCTGAATCGAGTGACTGTGAAGAACAAGTATCCGTTGCCTCGTGTTGATGACTTGTTTGACCAGCTGCAGGGCACATCAATTTACTCCAAGATTGACTTGAGATCTGGGTATCATCAGTTGAGAGTCCGTGATCAGGACGTAGCCAAGACTGCATTCCGTACTCGCTATGGGCATTACGAGTTCCTAGTGATGCCATTTGGTTTGACTAATGCTCCGGCTATATTCATGGATTTGATGAACCGTGTCTTCAGGGAGTATTTGGACAAGTTTGTCGTGGTCTTCATTGACGACATCTTGGTGTATTCGCGTAATACGGAAGAGCATGTTTCTCACTTGCGGTTGGTACTGCAGACTCTTCGAGATGAGCAATTGTACGCCAAGCTGAGCAAGTGTGAGTTCTGGATGGATAGAGTGGTCTTTCTTGGCCATATCATATCTAGGGAAGGGATTTCTGTTGATCCAAGCAAGATTGAAGCGGTACTTAATTGGTCGCGTCCGACGACAGTTGCTGAGATCCGTAGTTTTCTGGGTCTAGCAGGGTATTATCGTCGCTTCATTCTGAACTTCTCTCAGTTAGCTCGACCGTTGACGCAGCTTACCCGCAAGGGTGTGAATTTTGAGTGGTCCTCCGAGTGTGAGGAGAATTTCCGTGAGCTTCGACGGCGGTTGACTTCTGCGCCGGTGTTAGCATTACCGTCAGGATCTGGAGGGTATGTAGTTTACACGGATGCTTCTCTTCAGGGGTTAGGTTTTGTCCTGACTCAGAATGGGCATGTGATCGCATACGCTTCTAGACAGCTGAAGCTTCACGAGGACAACTACCCAGTCCATGATTTGGAGTTAGCAGCCATTGTGTTCGCTTTGAAGATCTGGCGTCATTATCTTTATGGCGAGAAATTTGAGATCTTCACCGACCATAAGAGTCTCAAGTATTTGTTCACTCAGGCAGAATTGAACATGAGACAGAGACGTTGGAAGGACTTGCTTAAGGACTATGATTGCGAGATTAAGTACCATCCGGGAGCTGCTAATCTCACCGCTGATGCTTTGAGTCGCAAGGTGCGACTATCCGCACTTCAGACTTGTTCGATGTCTAGTGCGATCAGTGACTGTTGTACTTCAGGTTATACCTTCAAGCATAAGAAAGGTATGCAGAGTATCCAAATGTTTGCGATATTATCTGAGCCAGCCTTGTATTCGCGGATCCGAGATGCTCAGATGTCTGATTCAAAGACCCAGCGTTTAGCTCGTCTAGCTAACGAGGGTAGCTCGTCTGGATTTCATGATCAGTCAGATGGCTTTCTGTGTTTGTCTGGTAGACTTGTGATTCCACAGGATGAAGAGTTGCGAGAGGAGATTTTATCTCAGGCACATCGCACTAAGTTGAGTATTCATCCTGGGAGCAGCAAGATGTACAAGGATCTACGTACTCGTTTCAGGTGGAAGGGAATGAAACGCAATGTTTATCAGTTTGTTTCGAGATGTTTGGTGTGTCAACAGGTCAAGACAGAGCACCGACGACCTGGAGGATTGCTTCACAGTCTGCCTATTCCTGAATGGAAATGGGAGTTTATCACTATGGACTTTGTGACCCATTTGTCGGTATCCCCAAGGAACTGTGATGCTATCTGGGTGGTGGTGGACCGACTTACCAAGTTAGCGCATTTCATTGCCTATAGCCGAGAGTACTCTGTGGATCGCATGGCACGGATGTACATTCAGGAGATCGTCCGACTTCATGGAGTGCCTGTGAGCATTGTCAGCGATCGGGACCCCAGGTTTACTTCTAGATTCTGGGGGAGTGTTCAGTGTGCGATGGGTACTACTCTCAGTTTGAGTACAGCCTATCATCCAGAGACTGATGGTCAGTCAGAGCGCACTATCCGTACGTTAGAGGATATGCTTAGAGCGTGCGTCATGGATTTTGGTTCAGCCTGGCAGGATCATTTGCCGTTTATCGAGTTCGCTTACAACAACAGCTATCACACTAGTATTGGGATGACACCTTTTGAGGCGTTGTATGGGCGACGTTGTCGTACTCCACTCTTCTGGGAAGAAGTGGGGGAGAGACAGGCTGAAGGACCGGAGTTTATCCAGCAGGCGATAGATATTGTTGATCAGATCAAGAAACGGATTAAGACTGCCCAGGATCGTCAGGCCAGTTATGCTAATATCAAGCGTAGGCCTTTGCAGTTCGAGGTCGGGAGAAAGTGTTTCTGAGAGTGTCACCTTTCCGCAAGATTCTCAGATTTGGCCTTAAGGGCAAGTTGTCTCCCATATTTATCGGTCCGTTTGAGGTCTTGGAGAGTATTGGCGATTTGGCTTATCGACTAGCTTTGCCACCGCATCTATCCAGCATTCACGACGTGTTCCACGTATCTCTGTTGCGACGGTATGTGGCAGATGAATCTCATATTCTGCAGCGGTCTGAGGTTCAGGTAGACAAGGATTTGACTTATGTTGAGAAACCTCTTCGTATCCTGGATTATAAGGATAAGGTTTTACGGAACAAAGTCATTCCTTTGGTTTTAGTTCAGTGGCAGCGCCGAGGGACTGAGGAAGCTACTTGGGAGCTTGAGGACAGGATGCGTAAAGACCATCCTGAGTTGTTTTGATTTCATTCTTTAAGTTGTATTCAGTTGCAAACTCTGTAAACGTTTGATTGAATAAAGAATGTTTCTGATTTCTGTATTTGCATTCGGTACTTAAGATCTGATTTCGAGGACGAAATATCTTAAGTGGGGGAGAATGTAGTAGCCCGTGCCCTAATTGAGTAATTAAAGGATTAATGCTAATTAATTGAATTGGGTATTGGACGGATCGGAAGCTCCGAAGGCACGATCGGAAGCTCCGATCGGGATCGGAAGCTCCGATGAGGATCGGAGGCACCGATGATATTACGTCATCCATGACGTGTGGCTGGATCGGAAGCTCCGATCAGGATCGGACGTTTCGATCACCCCTATCCGGAATCAACAAGTGATATTTTGACACGTGGCAGATCAGGATCTTCGGAAGCTCCGATGGCAGGATCGGACATTCCGATCGAAGTTCGGACGTTCCGATCGAGGATTGGAGGCTCCGATCGTTGTCTATAAATAGAAGGCCGAGGCTTCATTTCTCCTTGCCAATTCCGGATTTCCTCTCTATTTCTAGTCATATTCGAGTTGTTCTAGCCTTCCTAGGCTTGAACTGGGAGTCGTCTAGACGTTCGGTAGTCGTAGCGGAGTTGTGCCCAAGTTCTGGAGGCATCGACATCAAAGGGCTAACGACGGACGAAGGTATAGCTTTTGCTTCCTATAAATATTTAGGAGTATGCAATAGCTTAGTTAAGGCTTTTAGAGCACTATAATGATAGTAGTATCATTTCGCTGTGTAGGCGGACTTTAGGCTTGGACTTAGAGCTTGTAGTGCCTACCTGGTATTTGAGGTACGGAAGTACTGTTCGAGATATCCTGACTGAGTATGCATGTATTATGTGACTGCATGATTTATATGCCATGATATTATGCTGCATTCATTTGCATCTTGCTGTATCTCTTTCGAGATGTCTGTTAGTAGGGTTGTACCCTATCCTGTTAGTGGATGGACTTCCATCGATTTGGGTCCGGCGTATCCACGATTATCTCGGTATGGGAGCCACCTCCTGAAGCGACGGCACAGCGTGCTACATACCAGGGCCCGGTCTGTCTCTGTTATCTGATCCTTGACCTCGAGTCTATAGGGAGTTCACTTTGC
>NW_027331802.1:12500-70000 GCF_033568475.1 Henckelia pumila
ACAAAAAATTTTTAAGCCTCGGTTTTTGAAACAAAATAAATATTTTAAAAATAAAATAAAAAAAAAAATTGGGGCAAAAACCCGGGCAGCGCACGGCGCTGCCCTAGGGGCAGCCGGGCTGCCCGGCCCGACCCCATTAGGACGCGGGCAGCCCGGGAATGTCCCGGGCGGCCCGCAGGAAAAATTAATTTTTTAATTTTTAAATTAAATTTTAATATGTTAAAATTCTATTTTTGGTCCGATCGAAAATTGTTTTTGATTGGTCCACGAGGCGTCGGATCGAATTGTTCGAGTCCGAAAATTTTAAAATTGATTTTTGGGTAAATTTGAATTTTTGGAAAATTTAAATATTTTATCCGATAAATTGAATTTTGAAATTAATTATTTTTGGTACAATTGATGATAAGATATGATCTTATGGATATATTGAGTAAAATATGATTTTATGTATAAAATTGGATTTTATAGATAAAATATGATTTTATTTGATAAAAAGATAAAATATGATTTTGTATGTAAAATAAGATTTTATGTATGAAATATGATTTTATCCTTTTAAATTTAAATTGCCATTGCATGTTATCCAATAAATTAATTTTGAATTAAATGTTATTGGATAAGGATGATCGATTGCCATGACCAATTTTGTAGGTATATGTTAGGAATTTACATTTGTTTTTATTGTTGTTGGTTTTATTAATGGGCCTGATTTATGGCCCAATATGAATTGTCATATGTAATAAAAGTGGGCTTGGTTTATGGCCCGTTCCCACCCCTTTAAAATGTGTAGTAGCCCGTGCCCTAATTGAGTAATTAAAGGATTAATGCTAATTAATTGAATTAGGTATCGGACGGATCGGAAGCTCCGAAGGCACGATCGGAAGCTCCGAACAGGATCGGAAGCTCCGATGAGCGATCGGAGGCACCGATGTTATTACGTCAGGCATGACGTGTGGTTGGATCGGAAGCTCCGATCAGGACCGGAAGCTCCGATCACCCCTATCCAGAGTCATCAAGTGATATTTTGACACGTGGCAGATCAGGATCTTCGAAAGCTCCGATGACAGGATCGGACGTTCCGATTGAGGTTCGGACGTTCCGATCAAGGATCGGAAGTTCCGATCGTTGTCTATAAATAGAAGGCCGAGACTTCACTTTCATTTGCCAATTCCGAGTTCTCCTTTCCTTTCTAGTCCTTTTGGAGCTGTTCTAGCCTTCTTAGGCTTGGTCCGGAGGTCGGAGAGGCGTTCGGTAGTCGTAGCGGAGTCGTGCCCAAGTTCTAGAGGCATCGACATCAAAGGGCTAACGACGGACGAAGGTATAGCTTTTGCTCCCTATAAATATTTAGGAGTATGCAATAGCTTAGTTAAGGCTTTTAGAGCACTTTGATGATAATAGTATCATTTGGCAGTGTAGAGCAGACTATAGGCGTGGACCTAGAGTTGGTAGAGCTTGCACTGTATTGAGGTACGAAAGTACTGTTCGAGATATCCTGACTGAGTATGCATGTATTATATGACTGCATGATTTATATGCCATGATATTATGCTGCATTCATTTGCATCTTGCTGTATCTCCTTCGAGATGTCTGTAGTAGGGTTGTACCCTATCCTGTTAGTGGATGGACTTCCATCGATTTGGGTCCGTCGTATCCACGATTATCTCGGTATGGGAGCCACCTCCTGAAGCGATGGCACAGCGTGCTACATACCAGGGCCCGGTCTGTCTCTGTTATCTGATCCTTGACCTCGAGTCTATAGGGAGTTCACTTTGCATGCATGTATACTCATACTCTCGCACTGAGCGTTTTATGCTCACGTCTCGTACTTTGTATTTTTCTGGACACCCTATTCCATGGGGCAGGTTTACGATTGGACGAGGAGGGTGGATCCAGGAGGGGCTAGTCAGTGGTTGGCCAGCTGGAGCTTCGTTTAGGTTTTATTACTGTTGTTTGGATTTTATACAGCTATTCGATTTGGTTGTATATTTTTTGGATAAAGTTACAGATTCCTTTACTTGGGATTGTTTAATGTTTATGGTTTCCGCAGTTTTATTCTGATATCTGTTTTATTAAGTTAAATTTCATGCCTAAGTTCTGTTTAGTAGGTGATCCGGGTAAGGGTCACTACATTTATGGTATCAGAGCATGCAAAAGATTTCTTGGGATTTAGTCTCATCTTGAGGTATTTTTGTAGATGTCAAATCGTGACGACCAGAGTTCTCATGGCAGTGTTGGTGGGCGTTGGGGAGATGCCGACCGGGAGCCTCGTCGAGAACGGCGTCATCGTCATCATGACGACGAGCGTTTCACTGTGCGTCGATTCTTAGCTATGGGTCCCAAGCCCTTAGTTGGAGGTGAGTCTCCGGAGGATGCGGAGAACTGGTTAGACCGCATGGAGACGACTTTTCAGACTTTCCAATGCACCGATGAGCAGAAGGTGGAGACCCTTGGCTATCTTCTGGATGGGCGTGCGCGCAGGTGGTGGAGGTTTACTTCTGCACCTTTTGTTGCAGCGAGAGGAGTGGCCACCTGGGCCGAGTTTCGCACAGCTTTCCAAAAGCGGTATTTTCCTCTTGCACTCCGACAGTCGAAGGCAAGCGAGCTACTGAGTCTGCGACAGGGAACCATGTCTATCGATGAGTATCAGCAGAGGTTCTTTGATCTGCTATTGCCGATAGCTCAGAGATGAAGTATAATCTGTTTCTTCAGGGCCTTAACCCTGAGATCCATGACCGTGTGGCGGTTGGCGACGACATGTCCTACGAGGGTTTGGTGAGCCGTTGTCATCAGGCAGAGGACAGCATTCGGCGGAACAGGTCTTTCCCTCAGTCGAGGCCTGCTAGTTCTTTGGGTCCCCGTGCCCAAACTTTCAAGAAGTCTGGATCTTCTTCTTCCTCTGGTTCTGGAGGTATTGTCCGTTATGGTAAGAAGGACAAGTGTGATCATTGTGGGAAGAACCATCCATCCGACAAGTGCCGAAGAGCTTCTGGAGCTTGTTTCCGTTGTGGAGAGACTGGTCATATCCGGAGGGATTGTCCACAGTCTGGGGGAGGCGGTTCTGGATATTGTTCAGGATCGGGTTCTCAGGCCACCGTTCAGCAGAGGTCGCAGGGACAGTCTGCTGGGAGTTCTCATTTGAGGCCACGAGCTTCTGGCCAAGTGTTTGCCCTGAGACATGATCAGGCTGTGGAGGAGAATGAGAAAGTCATCGCAGGTACATTTCTGCTTTATGGTATACCTGCTCTTGTTCTTATTGACACTGGTGCATCTCATTCCTTCATTTCTGCACGTTTTGTTAAGAGGCATAAGTTACCATGTATTGCACTAGACGTAGTGATGTCTGTTTCTACTCCGACGGGCCAATCTGCTTTGGCTAAGCGTCTAGTGATGGGTTGCCCTTTAGAGTTCGAAGGGAACGTTCTGTTGGCAAATCTCATGGTCCTGGCGATGGACGACTTTGATTGCATTCTGGGAATAGATATGTTGACTACCTATCGAGCTTTAGTGGACTGCTATCAGAGATTAGTACGCTTTCATCCGGAAGGGAGTGAGAGTTGGTTTTTCTATGGTGAGGGAGCGCGACCCCCGATGCCTTTGGTATCAGCTTTGTGAGCCTCTCGAGCTCTGTAGTCTGGCGGGGAAGGCTACCTTATCTATGCAGTTGATTTGTCTGCTAAGAGTATTGGGATAGAGAGAATTCCTGTTATGGATGAATTTCCAGATGTGTTTCCTGATGAGATTTTGGGTTTTCCTCCTGCTAGGGAAGTCGAGTTTGGCATAGAGTTGATGCCGGGTACTTCGCCTATTTCTAGAGCACCGTATCGTCTGGCTCCGTCAGAGATGCGTGAGTTGAAGAATCAGCTACAGGATCTTTTGGACAAGGGGTACATTCGTCCTAGTGTATCTCCTTGGGGAGCTCCTGTTCTCTTCGTGAAGAAGAAGGATGGGTCGATGCGGCTGTGCATTGACTATCGGCAGCTGAATCGAGTGACTGTGAAGAAAAAGTATCCGTTGCCTCGTGTTGATGACTTGTTTGACCAGCTGCAGGGCACATCAATTTACTCCAAGATTGACTTGAGATCTGGGTATCATTAGTTGAGAGTCCGTGATCAGAACGTAGCCAAGACTGCATTCCGTACTCGCTATGGGCATTACGAGTTCCTAGTGATGCCATTTGGTTTGACTAATGCGCCGGCTATATTCATGGATCTGATGAACCGTGTCTTCAGGGATTATTTGGACAAGTTTGTCGTGGTCTTCATTGACGACATCCTGGTTTATTCGCGTAATACGGAAGAGCATGTTTCTCACTTGCGGTTGGTACTGCAGACTCTTCGAGATGAGCAATTGTACGCCAAGCTGAGCAAGTGTGAGTTCTGGATGGATAGAGTGGTTTTTCTTGGCCATATCATATCCAGGAAGGGGATTTCTGTTGATCAAAGCAAGATTGAAGCGGTACTTAATTGGTCGCGTCCGACGACAGTTGCTGAGATCCGTAGTTTTCTGGGTCTAGCAGGGTATTATCGTCGCTTCATTCTGAACTTCTCTCAGTTAGCTCGACCGTTGACGCAGCTTACCCGCAAGGGTGTGGATTTTGAGTGGTCCTCCGAGTGTGAGGAGAATTTCCGTGAGCTTCGACGGCGGTTGACTTCTGCGTCGGTGTTAGCATTACCGTCAGGATCTGGCGGGTATGTAGTTTACACGGATGCTTCTCTTCAGGGGTTAGGTTGTGTCCTGACTCAGAATGGGCATGTGATCGCATACGCTTCTAGACAGCTGAAGCTTCACGAGGACAACTACCCAGTCCATGATTTGGAATTGGCAGCCATTGTGTTCGCTTTGAAGATCTGGCGTCATTATCTTTATGGCGAGAAATTTGAGATCTTCACCGACCATAAGAGTCTCAAGTATTTGTTCACTCAGGCAGAATTGAACATGAGACAGAGACGTTGGATGGACTTGCTTAAGGACTATGATTGCGAGATTAAGTACCATCCGGGAGCTGCTAATCTCACCGCTGATGCTTTGAGTCGCAAGGTGCGACTATCCGCACTTCAGACTTGTTCGATGTCTAGTGCGATCAGTGACTGTTGTACTTCAGGTTTTACCTTCAAGCATAAGAAAGGTATGCAGAGTATCCAGATGTTTGCGATATTATCTGAGCCAGCCTTGTATTCGTGGATCCGAGATGCTCAGATGTCTGATTCGAAGACCCAGCGTTTAGCTCGTCTAGCTAACGAGGGTAGCTCGTCTGGATTTCATTATCAGTCAGATGGCTTTCTGTGTTTGTCTGGTAGGCTTGTGATTCCACAGGATGAAGAGTTGCGAGAGGAGATTTTATCTCAGGCACATCGCACTAAGTTGAGTATTCATCCTGGGAGCAACAAGATGTACAAGGATCTACGTACTCGTTTCTGGTGGAAGGGAATGAAACGCAGTGTTTATCAGTTTGTTTCGAGATGTTTGGTGTGTCAACAGGTCAAGGCAGAGCACCAACGACCTGGAGGATTGCTTCACAGTCTGCCTATTCCTGAATGGAAATGGGAGTTTGTAGTAGCCCGTGCCCTAATGGAGTAATTAAAGGATTAATGCTAATTAATTGAATTGGGTATTGGACGGATCGGAAGCACCGAAGGCACGATCGGAAGCTCCGAACAGGATCGGAAGCTCCGAACAGGATCGGAAGCTCCGATGAGCGATCGGAGGCACCGATCGATATTACGTCAGGCATGACGTGTGGTTGGATCGGAAGCTCCGATCAGGACCGGAAGCTCCGATCACCCCTATCCGGGATCAACAAGTGATATTTTGACACGTGGCAGATCAGGATCTTCGGAAGCTCCAATGACAGGATCGGACGTTCCGATCGAGGTTCGGACGTTTCGATCAAGGATCGGAAGTTCCGATCGTTGTCTATAAATAAAAGGCCGAGACTTCACTTTCATTTGCCAATTCCGAGTTCTCCTTTCCTTTCTAGTCCTTTTGGAGCTGTTCTAGTCTTCTTAGGCTTGGTCCGGAGGTTGGAGAGGCGTTCGGTAGTCGTAGCGGAGTTGTGCCCAAGTTCTGGAGGCATCGACATCAAAGGGCTAACGACGGACGAAGGTATAGCTTTTGCTTCCTATAAATATTTAGGAGTATGCAATAGCTTAGTTAAGGCTTTTAGAGCACTTTAATGATAGTAGTATCATTTGGCAGTGTAGAGCAGACTATAGGCGTGGACCTAGAGTTGGTAGAGCTTGCACTGTATTGAGGTACGAAAGTACTGTTCGAGATATCTGACTGAGTATGCATGTATTATATGACTGCATGATTTATATGCCATGATATTATGCTGCATTCATTTGCATCTTGCTGTATCTCCTTCGAGATGTCTGTAGTAGGGTTGTACCCTATCCTGTTAGTGGATGGATTCCATCGATTTGGGTCCGGCGTTTCCACGGTTATCTTGGTATGGGAGCCACCTCCTGAAGCGACGGCACAACGTGCTACATACCAGGGCCCGATCTGTCTCTGTTATCTGATCCTTGACCTCGAGTCTATAGGGAGTTCACTTTGCATGCATGTATACTCATACTCTCGCACTGAGCATTTTATGCTCACGTCTCGTACTCTGTATTTTCTGGACACCCTATTCCATGGGGCAGGTTTGCGATTGGACGAGGAGGGTGGATCCAGGAGGGGCTAGTCAGTGGTTGGCCAGCTGGAACATCGTCTAGGTTTTATTACTGTTGTTTGGGTTTATACAGCTATTCGATTTGGTTGTATATTATTGGATAATTACAGATTCCTTTACTTGGGATTGTATAATGTTATTGGATTCCGCAGTTTTATTTTGATATCTGTTTAATTAAGTTAATTGCATGCATAAGTTATGTTTAGTAGGTGATCCGGGTAAGGGTCACTACATTTATGGTATCAGAGCATGCAAAAGATTTCTTGGGATTTAGTCTCATCTTGAGATATTTTTGTAGATGTCAAATCGTGACGACCAGAGTTCTCATGGCAGTGTTGGTGGGCGTTGGGGTGATGCCGACCGGGAGCCTCGTCGAGAACGGCGTCATCGTCACCATGACGACGAACGTTTCACTGTGCGTCGATTCTTAGCTATGGGTCCTAAGCCCTTAGTTGGAGGTGAGTCTCCGGAGGATGCGGAGAACTGGTTAGACCGCATGGAGACGACTTTTCAGACTTTCCAATGCACCGATGAGCAGAAGGTGGAGACCCTTGGCTATCTTCTGGATGGGCGTGCGCGCAGGTGGTGGAGGTTTACTTCTACACCTTTTGTTGCGGCGAGAGGAGTGGCCACCTGGGCCGAGTTCCGCACAGCTTTCCAAAAGCGGTATTTTCCTCCTGCACTCCGTCAGTCGAAGGCAGGCGAGCTACTGAGTCTGCGACAGGGAACTATGTCTGTCGATGAGTATCAGCAGAGGTTCTTTGATCTTCTATCCTATTGCCCCGAGATTGCTGATAGCTCAGAGATGAAGTATAATCCGTTCCTTCAGGGCCTTAACCCTGAGATCCATGACCGTGTGGCGGTTGGCGACGACATGTCCTACGAGGGTTTGGTGAGCCGTTGTCATCAGGCAGAGGACAGCATTCGGCGGAACAGGTCTTTCCCTCAGTCGAGGCCTGCTAGTTCTTTGGGTCCCCGTGCCCAAAATTTCAAGAAGTCTGGATCTTCTTCTTCCTCTGGTTCTGGAGGTATTGCCCGTTTCGGTAAGAAGGACAAGTGTGATCACTGTGGGAAGAACCATCCATCCGACAAGTGCCGTAGAGCTTCTGGAGCTTGTTTCCGTTGTGGAGAGACTGGTCATATCCGGAGGGATTGTCCATAGTCTGGGGGAGGCGGTTCTGGTTCTGGTTCAGGATCGGGTTCTCAGGCCACCGTTCAGCAGAGGTCGCAGGGACAGTCTGCTGGGAGTTCTCATTTGAGGCCACGAGCTTCTGACCAGGTGTTTGCCCTGAGACATGATCAGGCTGTGGAGGAGAATGAGAAAGTCATCGCAGGTACATTTATGCTTTATGGTATACCTGCTCTTGTACTTATTGACACTGGTGCATCTCATTCCTTCATTTCTGCATGTTTTGTTAAGAGGCATAAGTTACCATGCATTGCACTAGACATAGTGATGTCTGTTTCTACTCCGACGGGCCAATCTGCTTTGGCTAAGCGTCTAGTGATGGGTTGCCCTTTAGAGTTCGAAGGGAACATTCTGTTGGCGAATCTCATGGTCCTGGCGATGGACGACTTTGATTGCATTCTGGGAATAGATATGCTGACTACCTATCGAGCTTCACTGGACTGCTATCAGAGATTAGTACGCTTTCATCCGGAAGGGAGTGAGAGTTGGTTTTTCTATGGTGAGGGAGCGCGACCCCCGATGCCTTTGGTATCCGCTTTGAGAGCCTGTCGAGCTCTAGAGTCTGGCGGGGAAGGCTTCCTTATCTATGCAGTTGATTTGTCCGCTGAGAGTATTGGGATAGAGAGCATTCCTGTTGTGGATGAATTTCCAGATGTGTTTCCTGATGAGATTCCGGGTTTTCCTCCTGCTAGGGAAGTCGAGTTTGGCATAGAGTTGATGCCGGGTACTTCGCCTATTTCTAGAGCACCGTATCGTCTGGCTCCGTCAGAGATGCGTTAGTTAAAGAATCAGCTACAGGATCTTTTGGACATGGGGTACATTCGTCCTAGTGTATCTCCTTGGGGAGCTCCTGTTCTCTTCGTGAAGAAGAAGGATGGGTCGATGCGGCTGTGCATTGACTATCGGCAGCTGAATCGGGTCACTGTGAAGAACAAGTATCCGTTGCCTCGTGTTGATGACTTGTTTGACCAGCTGCAGGGCACATCAATTTACTCCAAGATTGACTTGAGATCTGGGTATCATTAGTTGAGAGTTCGTGATCAGGACGTAGCCAAGACTGCATTCCGTACTCGCTATGGGCATTACGAGTTCCTAGTGATGCCATTTGGTTTGACCAATGCTCCGGCTATATTCATGGATCTGATGAACCGTGTCTTCAGGGAGTATTTGGACAAGTTTGTCGTGGTCTTCATTGACGACATCCTGGTTTATTCGCGTAATACGGAAGAGCATGTTTCTCACTTGCGGTTGGTACTGCAGACTCTTCGAGATGAGCAATTGTACGCCAAGCTAAGCAAGTGTGAGTTCTGGATGGATAGAGTGGTCTTTCTTGGCCATATCATATCTAGGGAAGGGATTTCTGTTGATCCAAGCAAGATTGAAGCGGTACTTAATTGGTCGCGTCCGACGACAGTTGCTGAGATCCGTAGTTTTCTGGGTCTAGCAGGGTATTATCGTCGCTTCATTCTGAACTTCTCTCAGTTAGCTCGACCGTTGATGCAGCTTACCCGCAAGGGTGTGGATTTCGAGTGGTCCTCCGAGTGTGAGGAGAATTTCCGTGAGCTTCGACGGCGGTTGACTTCTGCGCCGGTGTTAGCATTACCGTCAGGATCAGGAGGGTATGTAGTTTACACGGATGCTTCTCTTCAGGGGTTAGGTTGTGTCCTGACTCAGAATGGGCATGTGATCGCATACGCTTCTAGACAGCTGAAGCTTCACGAGGACAACTACCCAGTCCATGATTTGGAGTTAGCAGCCATTGTGTTCGCTTTGAAGATCTGGCGTCATTATCTGTATGGCGAGAAATTTGAGATCTTCACCGACCATAAGAGTCTCAAGTATTTGTTCACTCAGGCAGAATTGAACATGAGACAGAGACGTTGGATGGACTTGCTTAAGGACTATGATTGCGAGATTAAGTACCATCCGGGAGCTGCTAATCTCACCGCTGATGCTTTGAGTCGCAAGGTGCGACTATCCGCACTTCAGACTTGTTCGATGTCTAGTGCGATCAGTGACTGTTGTACTTCAGGTTTTACCTTCAAGCATAAGAAAGGTATGCAGAGTATCCAGATGTTTGCGATATATTATCTGAGCCAGCCTTGTATTTGCGGATCCGAGATGCTCAGATGTCTGATTCAAAGACCCAGCGTTTAGCTCGTCTAGCTAACGAGGGTAGCTCGTCTGGATTTCATTATCAGTCAGATGGCTTTCTGTGTTTGTCTGGTAGGCTTGTGATTCCACAGGATGAAGAGTTGCGAGAGGAGATTTTATCTCAGGCACATCGCACTAAGTTGAGTATTCATCCTGGGAGCAACAAGATGTACAAGGATCTATGTACTCGTTTCTGGTGGAAGGGAATGAAACGCAGTGTTTATCAGTTTGTTTCGAGATGTTTGGTGTGTCAACAGGTCAAGGCAGAGCACCGACGACCTGGAGGATTGCTTCACAGTCTGCCTATTCCTGAATGGAAATGGGAGTTTATCACTATGGACTTTGTGACCTATTTGCCGGTATCCCCGAGGAACTGTGATGCTATCTGGGTGGTGGTGGACCGACTCACCAAGTCAGCGCATTTCATTGCCTATAGCCGAGAGTACTTTGTGGATCGCATGGCACGGATGCACATTCATGAGATCGTTCGACTTCATGGAGTGCCTGTGAGCACTGTCAGCGATCGGGACCCCAGGTTTACTTCTATATTCTGGGAGATTGTTCAGCGTGCGATGGGTACTACTCTCAGTTTGAGTACAGCCTATCATCCGGAGACTGATGGTCAGTCAGAGCGCACTATCCGTATGTTAGAGGATATGCTTAGAGCGTGTGTCATGGATTTTGGTTCAACCTGGCAGGATCATTTGCCGTTGATCGAGTTCGCTTACAACAACAACTATCACACTAGTATTGGGATGGCACCTTTTGAGGCGTTGTATGGGCGACGTTGTCGTACTCCACTCTTCTGGGAAGAAGTGGGGGAGAGACAGGCTGAAGGACCGGAGTTTATCCAGCAGGCGATAGACATTGTTGATCAGATCAAGAAACGGATTAAGACTGCCCAGGATCGTCAGGCCAGTTATGCTAATATCAAGCGTAGGCCTTTGCAGTTCGAGTTCGGGGAGAAAGTGTTTCTGAGAGTGTCACCTTTCCGCAAGATTCTCAGATTTGGCCATAAGGGCAAGTTATCTCCCAGATTTATCGGTCCGTTTGAGATCTTGGAGAGTATTGGCGATTTGGCTTATCGACTAGCATTGCCACCGCATCTATCCAGCATTCACGACGTGTTCCACGTATCTCTGTTGCGACGGTATGTGGCGGATGAATCTCATATTCTGCAGCGGTCTGAGGTTCAGGTAGACAAGGATTTGACTTATGTTGAGAAACCTCTTCGCATCCTTGATTATAAGGATAAGGTTTTACGGAACAAAGTCATTCCTTTGGTTTTAGTTCAGTGGCAGCGCCGAGGCACTGAGGAAGCTACTTGGGAGCTTGAGGACAGGATGCGTAAAGACCATCCTGAGTTGTTTTGATTTCATTCTTTAAGTTGTATTCAGTTGCAAACTCTGTAAACGTTTGATTTGAATAAAGAATGTTTCTGATTTCTGTATTTTGCATTCGGTACTTAAGATCTGATTTCGAGGACGAAATATCTTAAGTGGGGGAGAATGTAGTAGCCCGTGCCCTAATGGAGTAATTAAAGGATTAATGCTAATTAATTGAATTGGGTATTGGACGGATCGGAAGCTCCGAAGGCACGATCGGAAGCTCCGAACAGGATCGGAAGCTCCGATGAGCAATCGGAGGCACCGATCGATATTACGTCAGGCATGACGTGTGGTTGGATCGGAAGCTCCGATCAGGACCGGAAGCTCCGATCACCCCTATCCGGGATCAACAAGTGATATTTTGACACGTGGCAGATCAGGATCTTCGGAAGCTCCGATGACAGGATCGGACGTTCCGATCGAGGTTCGGACGCTCCGATCAAGGATCGGATGTTCCGATCGTTGTCTATAAATAGAAGGCCGAGACTTCACTTTCATTTGCCAATTCCGAGTTCTCCTTTCCTTTCTAGTCCTTTTGGAGCTGTTCTAGTCTTCTTAGGCTTGGTCCGGAGGTCGGAGAGGCGTTCGGTAGTCGTAGCGGAGTTGTGCCCAAGTTCTGGAGGCATCGACATCAAAGGGCTAACGACGGACGAAGGTATAGCTTTTGCTTCCTATAAATATTTAGGAGTATGCAATAGCTTAGTTAAGGCTTTTAGAGCACTTTAATGATAGTAGTATCATTTGGCAGTGTAGAGCAGACTATAGGCGTGGACCTAGAGTTGGTAGAGCTTGCACTGTATTGAGGTACGAAAGTACTATTCGAGATATCCTGACTGAGTATGCATGTATTATATGACTGCATGATTTATATGCCATGATATTATGCTGCATTCATTTGCATCTTGCTGTATCTCCTTCGAGATGTCTGTAGTAGGGTTGTACCCTATCCTGTTAGTGGATGGATTCCATCGATTTGGGTCCGGCGTTTCCACGGTTATCTTGGTATGGGAGCCACCTCCTGAAGCGACGGCACAGCGTGCTACATACCAGGGCCCGGTCTGTCTCTGTTATCTGATCCTTGACATCGAGTCTATAGGGAGTTCACTTTGCATGCATGTATACTCATACTCTCGCACTGAGCGTTTTATGCTCACGTCTCGTACTCTGTATTTTTCTGGACACCCTATTCCATGGGGCAGGTTTGCGATTGGACGAGGAGGGTGGATCCAGGAGGGGCTAGTAAGTGGTTGGCCAGCTGGAACATCGTCTATGTTTTATTACTGTTGTTTGGGTTTATACAGCTATTCGATTTGGTTGTATATTATTGGATAATTACAGATTCCTTTACTTGGGATTGTATAATGTTATTGGATTCCGCAGTTTTATTTTGATATCTGTTTAATTAAGTTAATTGCATGCATAAGTTCTGTTTAGTAGGTGATCCGGGTAAGGGTCACTACAGAGTTTATCACTATGGACTTTGTGACCCATTTGCCGGTATCGCCGAGGAACTGTGATGCTATCTGGGTGGTGGTGGACCGACTCACCAAGTCAGCACATTTCATTGCCTATAGCCGAGAGTACTCTGTGGATCGCATGGCACGGATGTACATTCAAGAGATCGTCCGACTTCATGGAGTGCCTGTGAGCATTGTCAGTGATCGAGACCCCAGGTTTACTTCTAGATTCTGGGGGAGTGTTCAGCGTGCGATGGGTACTACTCTCAGTTTGAGTACAGCCTATCATCCGGAGACTGATGGTCAGTCAGAGCGCACTATCCGTACGTTAGAGGATATGCTTAGAGCGTGCGTCATGGATTTTGGTTTAGCCTGGCAGGATCATTGGGATGGCACCTTTTGAAGCGTTGTATGGGCGACGTTGTCGCACTCCACTCTTTTGGGAAGAAGTGGGGGAGAGACAGGCTGAAGGACCGGAGTTTATCCTGCAGGCGATAGACATTGTTGATCAGATCAAGAAACGGATTAAGACTGCACAGGATCGTCAGGCCAGTTATGCTAATATCAAGCGTAGGCCTTTGCAGTTCGAGGTCGGGGAGAAAGTGTTTCTGAGAGTGTCACCTTTCCGCAAGATTCTCAGATTTGGCCTTAAGGGCAAGTTGTCTCCCAGATTTATCGGTCCGTTTGAGATCTTGGAGAGTATTGGCGATTTGGCTTATCGACTAGCATTGCCACCGCATCTATCCAGCATTCACGACGTGTTCCATGTATCTCTGTTGCGACGGTATGTGGCGGATGAATCTCATATTCTGCAGCCATCTGAGGTTCAGGTAGACAAGGATTTGACTTATGTTGAGAAACCTCTTCGCATCCTTGATTATAAGGATAAGGTTTTACGGAACAAAGTCATTCCTTTGGTTTTAGTTCAGTGGCAGCGCCGAGGCACTGAGGAAGCTACTTGGGAGCTTAAGGACAGGATGCGTAAAGACCATCCTGAGTTGTTTTGATTTCATTCTTTAAGTTTTATTCAGTTGCAAACTCTGTAAACGTTTGATTTGAATAAAGAATGTTTCAGATTTTTGTATTTGCATTCGGTACTTAAGATCTGATTTCGAGGACGAAATATCTTAAGTGGGGGAGAATGTAGTAGCCCGTGCCCTAATTGAGTAATTAAAGGATTAATGCTAATTAATTGAATTAGGTATCGGACGGATCGAAAGCTCCGAAGGCACGATCGGAAGCTCCGAACAGGATCGGAAGCTCCGATGAGCGATCGGAGGCACCGATGTTATTACGTCAGGCATGACGTGTGGTTGGATCGGAAGCTCCGATCAGGACCGGAAGCTCCGATCACCCCTATCCAGAGTCATCAAGTGATATTTTGACACGTGGCAGATCAGGATCTTCGGAAGCTCCGATGACAGGATCGGACGTTCCGATCGAGGTTCGGACGTTCCGATCAAGGATCGGAAGTTCCGATCGTTGTCTATAAATAGAAGGCCGAGACTTCACTTTCATTTGCCAATTCCGAGTTCTCCTTTCCTTTCTAGTCCTTTTGGAGCTGTTCTAGCCTTCTTAGGCTTGGTCCGGAGGTCGGAGAGGCGTTCGGTAGTCGTAGCGGAGTCGTGCCCAAGTTCTGGAGGCATCGACATCAAAGGGCTAACGACGGACGAAGGTATAGCTTTTGCTCCCTATAAATATTTAGGAGTATACAATAGCTTAGTTAAGGCTTTTAGAGCACTTTGATGATAATAGTATCATTTGGCAGTGTAGAGCAGACTATAGGCGTGGACCTAGAGTTGGTAGAGCTTGCACTGTATTGAGGTACGAAAGTACTGTTCGAGATATCCTGACTGAGTATGCATGTATTATATGACTGCATGATTTATATGCCATGATATTATGCTGCATTCATTTGCATCTTGCTGTATCTCCTTCGAAATGTCTGTAGTAGGGTTGTACCCTATCCTGTTAGTGGATGGACTTCCATCGATTTGGGTCCGGCGTATCCACGATTATCTCGGTATGGGAGCCACCTCCTAAAGCGACGGCACAGCGTGCTACATACCAGGGCCCGGTCTGTCTCTGTTATCTGATCCTTGACCTAGAGTCTATAGGGAGTTCACTTTGCATGCATGTATACTCATACTCTCGCACTGAGCGTTTTATGCTCACGTCTCGTACTCTGTATTTTTCTGGACACCCTATTCCATGGGGCAGGTTTACGATTGGACGAGGAGGGTGGATCCAGGAGGGGCTAGTCAGTGGTTGGCCAGCTGGAGCTTCGTTTAGGTTTTATTACTGTTGTTTGGATTTTATACAGCTATTCGATTTGGTTGTATATTTTTTGGATAAAGTTACAGATTCCTTTACTTGGGATTGTTTAATGTTTATGGTTTCCGCAGTTTTATTCTGATATCTGTTTTATTAAGTTAAATTGCATGCCTAAGTTCTGTTTAGTAGGTGATCCGGGTAAGGGTCACTACAAAATGTATCCCCTACTTGTCATTGTTATTTATTGTAAATACATTAGATTTAGTGGGAGATGAAGATTTGAAGACGGTGGTGGGCCCAGCAGAAAATAAAGACAGAATAAATGTAAATTGGAAGCTCAATGTAATAGGATTGCATTGCATACTACATATTACCTAGGATTGGACTAAGACTCGTGATTGGCAACCACGGGTCGATTAGAAATGGAATCGATCATCCTATATAATATGTGATATTATTGTTGTATGCATGTTTTAGACAAAATTATGTGAATCCGGCAAGCATACAAAATTTTAAAAATGATGAGACAAATTTTCATAATTAAAATTCCTCATTTTAAATATGATTTAAAATTGATATCAAGATAAATAAAGGAAATTTAAATTTGTTTAAATGTTCCTACCTTCCATCAACGATCAATGTATGAGATGCTACCCGCGGATACGGTCCGGCTCATATTATTGGGGGGGCCCGTTCGTCGAAAAGCTGTACATTGGATCGACACATGTTGTAAGTTGGGTGGAACTCCCATGGGATCGGCTCATATTATTGGGGGATCCACATGGCGACCGTCCATCACAACTTAATATTGATGGGTCATCTTGACATGTCACAATAATCGGCGTCATATTATTGGGCCCTTATTGGACATGAGGTAAACACGTGGAGGTTGCTTTGGAAGCAATTGGGCTCTACCTTTTGAAAATTATGGTTGGCTGATATTATTCGGGACCATAGTTTGTCAATTGGACTCCATGTTCTCACTAAGGAAAACAGTTTCCCGTTTTCACTAGAGGGTAGTGAAATCGTTAAAATAGTGGGATTCATAAAATAAATTTCGCCTATTTTATGTCTTAGTAAATTAATTAAACAATCATCGATAATTGTCTGTTTCATCTCAGTAATCCACATGTTTCTATTCTCCAACAAAACAAACTTATTGGCGCAAACAATACAGAATGATTCCATAAGTTAAGATTGTCCTAAGTTCGGAAAAGATTTTCTAAGTGTTAGAAAAGGCTTCTCCGAAAAACAGCCCCGGCTGATGTAACTGCCGAAAGGTTGGCCGATCTAGAGAAATGGTTGGACCATGATCTCAAGGCCAAATGTTACATGCAAAATTGGACAAGTCTAAACAAGTTTGCCATCACTGCAAGAAACCCGGTCATTGGAAACGTAACTGCAAGGAATACCTCGAGCAGTTGCGAACTGCAAAGGGTATGTTTTACATTGAAATAAATGTTTTTCTTAATACTACTTCTTGGGTATTGGATACCGGATGTGGATCTCACATTTGCAATGATTTGCAGGTGATGACAAGAAGTCGCAGGCTTAGAATGGGTGAGACCCAGCTGAGGCTCGAAAATGGTTCCAGAGTTGAAGCTAAAGCTGTGGGAGATATTTATTTAATTTTGCAGAACGGTTTTAAGTTACTTTTGAGAGATGTTTTATTTGTTCCGGATTTGATTAAAAACATTATTTCTGTTTCTATGCTTGATAGAGATGGCTATTCTTGCAATTTTGTGAATGGGATTTGCAATATTTGCAAGAATGAATGTTTGATTGGACATGGACAACTTGAAAACGATCTATATAACTTAAAACTAAAAGACGTTCCAATAAATTATGTTGATAAACCGGCAACAACAAACAAAAGGAAAATCGATAGTCAAAACCCGGCAAACCTTTGGCATGCTAGGCTAGGTCATATTTCCTCAAGGAGGATGAACAAGCTAGTGGGAGAGGGCATGTTTGATATGTCTGATATTAACTCTCTACCTACTTGTGAATCTTGCCTGAAAGGAAAAATGACTAAATCTCCTTTTAAGGGGAAACCTGAGCGTAGTCAAAATCTGTTGGATTTGATCCATACAGATGTTTGTGGTCCATTTAGAGTTGGTACTCAATATGGCCACACCTACTTCATTACCTTTACTGATGATTATTCGAGGTATGGGTATTTATATTTAATGAAATATAAGTCTGAAGCATTTGAAAAGTTCAAAGAATTCAAGGCTGAAGTAGAAAACAAGCTAGGTAAAAGTATTAAAGCACTTCGATCGGATCGAGGTGGAGAATACTTAAGTACCAAGTTTTTGGACTATCTAAAAGAGAATGGGATTCTCTCTCAGTGGACTCCTCCTATGACACCACATCTTAATGGTGTATCGGAGCGTCGTAATCGAACTTTGTTGGACATGGTTCGGTCCATGATGAGCTTCACTGAGCTTCCACCTTCGTTTTGGGGCTATGCGCTTGAAACGACGGTATTGTTGTTGAACAACGTCCACACTAAAGCAGTGGACAAAACACCATACGAGTTATGGAATGGAAAAGCTCCTAAGTATTCGTACTTGAGGATTTGGGGATGTCCTGCTTACTTGAAGCGGACAGTGGGAGATAAGTTGGATAGTCGATCCAGCTTATGTTATTTTGTAGGGTATCCAAAGAATTCAATCGGATATTATTTCTATTATCCTGCTGAAACAAAGGTGTTTGTTTCAAGGAATGCCACCTTCTTGGAGAAGGAGTTCTTATTGGATAAGAAAGGCGAGATGATGGAACTCGAAGAAATTCGAGAAGAACACAAAATACAAAATAACGATCCTACACCTCAGGAACCATTGATAGACACGCCTGTACCTAGAAGATCCGAGAGGACTTCTAGACCTCCTATTCGATATGGTCTTCTTCTTGAAGGGGATCAAGATGAACCCGATGTTGGATGTGATCCAAGAAACTTCAAGGAAGCAATTTCTGATGCGGATTCAAATTTATGGCTTGAAGCTATGCAGTCGGAAATAGATTCGATGCATACAAACCAAGTTTGGTCTTTAGTAGATCCTCCCGATGGAATTTTTCCAATAGGGTGTAAATGGATCTACAAGAGAAAGCTTGGGCCTGATGGTAAGGTATTGACCTACAAGGCGCGATTGGTGGCGAAAGGTTATACTCAAAGACAAGGAGTTGACTATGATGAAACCTTTTCACCAGTTGCAATGTTCAAGTTCATAAGAATCCTTATTGCCATAGCTGCTTGGTATGACTATGAGATATGGCAAATGGATGTGAAGACTACTTTTCTTAATGGAGACATTAAGGAAGAAATCTATATGAAGCAGCCTGAGGGTTACACATCCATGGGAAGCGAGCATAAGGTATGCAAGCTTCAGAGATCAATTTATGGTCTAAAACAAGCATCAAGAAGTTGGAACCAGAAATTTGATGAAACAATAAAGGATTTTGGTTTCATCAAGAACCCGGAGGAACCATGCGTGTACAAGAAAGTAGTTAAGGATGCTGTGACATTCTTAGTACTTTATGTTGATGACATCCTACTCATTGGGAATGACGTAGGGATGTTGCAGTCAACAAAGATATGGTTATCAGGTAGATTCTCGATGAAGGATTTGGGTGAGGCATCCTATATTCTAGGGATACAGATCTATAGAGATAGATCTAAGAGAATGATAGGACTCACTCAATCAACCTACATCGACACCATATTGAAACGGTTTTCAATGGATGGGTCCAAGAGAGGACATCTACCCATGTGTCATGGAGTTTCTCTATCCAAGTCTATGTGTCCCAAGACGGATGAAGAGATAGAGAAAATGACACATGTATCATATGCGTCAGCCATAGGTAGTATCATGTATGGGATGATATCTACCAGACCGGATGTAGCATTTGCTCTGAGTGTCACGAGCAGATATCAAGCTAATCCCGGTCAAATGCATTGGAAAGCCGTGAAGGATATTCTTAAGTACTTACGAAGGACTAAGAATATGTTCATGGTATATGGAGGAAGAGAACTAAAATTGGAAGGCTATACCGACTCTAGCTTCCAAAGTGACGTGGATGACTCGAAGTCAACCTCTGGATTTGTGTTCATGCTCAATGGTGGTGTTGTCTCTTGGAAGAGTTCCAAGCAGGACACCACAGCAGATTCCACCACTGAAGCAGAATACATTGTAGCATCAGCTGCTGCTAAAGAGGACGTTTGGATGAGGAATTTCGTCCAAGAGTTGGGAGTCATTCCTGAAGTTGTTGGTCCAGTCCCGGTGTACTGTGACAACACGGGTGACATTGCTCAGGCAAAGGAACCAAGGTCTCATCAAAGATCCAAACACGTACTGAGGAAATACCACATCATCCGGGAGATTGTGGAAAGAGGAGACATCACTGTCGAAAGAGTGGCCTCTGTAGACAATATCGCTGATCCACTTACTAAGCCCTTGCCAGGACCATTATTTGACAAACATCGCGAAGCAGTGGGTCTACGTAGTATGACTAGTTGGCTTTAGGGCAAGTGGGAGATTGAAAGAGTGGGTGCCCGGTGAGCCAACTTGTGGCTAAGGGCTTTGATGACTCTTTGTATAAACAATCTTTTGTTTAATATAATTTACACTTTTATTAATGGCAATGACTTTATCTTTCTTCATATTGTTATATTGTGATATACTATTGTTGTTTTGATAAAGACCTTGAATATACTATAGTGTATGTAAGATGTGGTAGAACATGGAGATGTCTATCATGAAACACATCTTATAGTCACTGTATATTCTAAACTGTTCCTAGTCGATTGAGCCGTCCGATAATAAGGATAAGGATCGCTCGAGTTTGAGACTAGCATTTGCGATGCAGAGTACCACGTTTCATTGGTAAGGAACATAGAGATGTTCGAAGCATGCAAATGGATATTCATACGATGAATGATCGAACTACCCTATCCGGACTTTCCAAGTGGTTATCACTTATCGAGTGGATAAAGTCCGCGGTTTTGGTTGTACACCATTAGTCCTTACTACTTGAAACATCATTGAGACTCTATATGCTAGTACTGTGCTTTGACTCGTTTATCGACTCTATTGGGGTCATCAGGTGTCGGGATTGGGTACAGTTACAACACATATAGGAGTCGATGCTTTGTTGTCAAGGATTCACCACATACTTGCGAGTGTGGATATCCTATGCGATCTGAGGAGATATTAGTGTGACGAATCTCTGGCCAGAGTACATGATGTGATTTAAGAAATGGTTTCTTAGTAGCACATGCGATGTCACTATTTGATCTTCAAGATGTATTGCATAGTTATCGAATCTCGAACGACTCTCGATATACCAATGGTTGTTGATTCGATCGGGATATATGGATGAAGGGACTGTACTGTATGCTAACCAAAATCTATTGGTTCTTGCAGGCACTATTAGTGATACCTAGGGAATCATGGGGCGATGTTGCTAGGCGCTCTTACCATGATTCGATGGGCAAGTCGGAAATCGTTGTTCCGAGTCACAAGGAGTTGTGAGCCCACGGCTAGCTGTATCCCTGAACCATTGAGGTTCACACAGAGTAATGGATTTTTAATCCCCGTTGAGATAGTTAAATTTAAAGAGTTAAATTTAATGAACAAAGAAGTTGGACTTCTTAATTATGAGTAGAGGAGTAAGATTTCCTAAAATGACATAGGGATGGGCATTTTTGGAAATCACTGAATTCGGATTCAGAAAAATTTATCTTGACTTTAAAAGGTGCAGAAATGGTTTCTGTGCACATTGGTGAAATCGGTTTATCAATCGGACTCACGATGAATTTTATATTAATTTCTGAACATGCGGGCTTTGCTTGTCGGGCTTGAACTTATGACTAATGGGCCCTAAGCTGTTAGTGGCCTTCATTATAAATAAGTTATTGCAGTACAGAAATTATAGACAACAGGTCACAATTTTCGAAAACCCTATTATTTTTCTCTCAATAGTGGCCGCCCCCTTTCTCCCCTCTGCTCGAAAAATCCAGTCTGTGAATTTTGAATTGCAGTCTGGTTTAACGGATCAAATTCGTTAATCTCTTCGTAGAAACTTCTGATAGATTTTCTAGTGCAATCTATCAGAGGGATTAAATATCCGTTCGTGGACCTGATTGAAGAACAGTTCGTCCATCAGTTCCAGGGATATACAACAAGAGCAGAGCAATCTGTTGGTGTCCATAATCTCGCTTCGAGATTGGAGGTAAAAATTTATAATCGTTATTTAATTTTTACACACACACAATTTAATCGTAAGGTTGATACCCATTATGGAATCGTTCCATATAAAATTTTTAAACTTTCGCTGCACCGGGTATTAATTCTGATTGATCTGATCGCCGCGTTCTCCAACAGATAGCGTCACAATAGTCATTCAACCTAGTATGGGAGGAACCGTTGATTCGCACAATTGGTCATTGCGCTTGGTTGAAAAGCCAGTGGCGCGAAGATACCGTGCGCTGGATTATGACTGAACGCCTCTAAGTCACAATCCGGGCTAGAAGCAACGCATAAGCCCGCTGTCTGCTTTCCGACCCGCAGTAGGGGCCCTCGGGCCCCGAAGGGCACGTGTCGTTGGCCAAGCCGTCATGGCGGACAACCCGCGTCGGCCGCCTTGAAGTACAATTTCCATCGAGAGATGGGTAGAATCCTTTGCAAATGATTTAAATACGCGACAGGGTATTTTAAGTGGTAGAGTGGCCTTTCTACCATGATCCGCTGAGATTCAGCCCTTTGTCGCTCCGATTCGTCCCTCCCCACCCCCTGCAACACCCAAAACCTACGACCAATGGTGGCTATATATTTACTATAGGTTAATTGTTCGTCTTTGTCTTACGAAGCCAAAACATGCATGTTATATTAGTTGGTTTATCGAAATAATGTGATAAATGATGGGAAATTGAAAAATTTTATTCTGATTCCTCGGCCAGTTTTTGCACTTTTCCTGAAACATGGGAAAATTTTGCTATGTATATTATAAGGGGGGGCAAAAAAATTTTTTCCAATGTGGGAATTTTAGATCGTGCACCGCACTTGGCACGTGTGCCGCACATGGGAACGTCGGCAAGCGTGTGCATGTGCCTGAATATTAGGAAAATGAACGTGCGCGTGCGCGGGAATCAAGCGTGCGTACACGTTCGTCACTCGTTTCTTCGTAGCTAATGTTTGCACAATTCTTTGAAACGAGATTCGAAATTTCGTTCTATCGATTGTTCCTCCCCCCACCTCATCGGCCCTCCCCCCATCCCGCATCTTTGTGTTCTTGTTTTTGTGTTTTGCGTGAGATTGAGAATAAGCTTGAGATTCTAGTATGGCCTCTCATCCAAAAGTCGGTCCGTTACATCAACGGGGATTTTTGGTTCATGCTCGAGACTTTTAAGTTTGTTCGCCCATGATATCTCGTGCTTGGGGCAATTGCTTGGATGCGTCCATGCGGGGTATGCCTCGGTATTGAATAAATGCGCTTGGGACTCCGGAAAAGGGTTCCCCCCAAAGTCGGGCCGGTTAAATCATGTGGGCGATGTCCAATGTTTTGGAGTTCGAGGTGCATTTGTGACACATGTCGGGGTTGGAGATGCTCGATTGTTTTGTTGCATGTTTGTTCCGTGATTGATGGATAACTAACACTTAAATTTGATATAAAAATCTCTCAGTTCCAGTCGAAATAATCGCAAGTGCACGATTCAAGTTATAATAAAATGTACTGAGTACGAGTATCATTCTTAGGGACTAAACAATAATAATTTGTTTCTTTAATTTTTAACTACACAAATTATCGAAAAGTTGATTTTGGATTCTATCTAACATTTAATACTAAGAACTCAATGTAAATAAATATAAATTTCACAACCAAGAAACCAATTCTCAAGACTGAAAAATAACAATTTGAAAAGATTTTGTTGGAATTTCGGTTCACCTTCCTCCCAATTGAATTGGACGATTGGAAGTTGATTTATGTGCATAAGTTTGACAGAAATTCCTGAAACATTGACATTCTCTCTCGAGGTTATTTCAAACTAATCAAATCAGTGAAACAATTAAATCTCTCTAATTATTTATCACGACCGATTGCTTTCCGTTCTATGAATTCTACAGCTTTCAACCTGGTCATGGTCTATGGCTATCAACATGTACTAAATACCATATCTCTATGCATATTTTAAGTCCATGGATTCTATCATTCGTCCTTACTATGAACCTATCTCTCGACAGCAATTCGCAATTTACGATTCTATGTTAAGGGTAGCTAATCATCAACACAGAGAAAACACATGATAAAATCAATTATAAACATAAATCAAATCTCAATACGTCCGGTGATTCAATCACACTATAGTGTTTCGGGGTTTGGATCCCATTGATTCCAACAAAATAAAAGTTTAGCTACTGAACGTCATTACAAAATTCAATCTAAAAAGTTTTTAACATAAAAATTCAGAAAAAACGAAGAGAAAAACTCCCAACGGAGATGAGAAATCTTCAATCTCGTAGTCGCCATCTGCCTCCTTCTGTGCGGCCGAGTAGTATTTATAGTCCCCAAGAATCCTTCCCGAAATAAGCTCTCCAAAATATTAAAATTCCAAATCTGCGCATTGCGCCCGATCGGTAGAAAAGTGCCGCTCGGGCACCTGAAAATTGGCAACCTACTGTTTTGCTCATTCGTGAGTGCGCGCAGGCGGTAGAAAAGTTCCGCTCGGGCGCCTGAAAATTGTCTAGCTACTGTTTTTCCCAAACATGAGTGCGCGCGGGCGGTAAAAAAGTGCCGCTCGGGCGCCTGAAAATTTTCCAGCTACTGTTTTTCCCAAAAATGAGTGCGCGTGCATCGCCTTCTCACCAAAAATCAGCATTTCCTAGTGATTTCCTGCTGTATAAACAAATAAACCAGAGGAGTGACTACAAACACAATAAAACAATAAACAGAACAAGAATGGTAAAGAACAAACACAACGTAAACGAAACGAATGCAAAACAAAAACTAAACATGCAAAATAACCCACAAAAACGACTCCTATCAACCTCCCCAAACTAACCTTTTGCTCGCCCTCGAGCAAAATAGTGACAAAATAACATGCAGACACAACAAAACGACTACACAAGCAAGTAAACTCAACCTTCTCAAGCCTCAGAACTTATTCCAAAGGATAATCAATCCAATCATATCAACATGCTGACCTTTTTTTTAAAACAAATGTAACATTAACTAGCAAACCTTTCAAACTTCAAAATCTCGAAACTCCGTTTTTGGAATACACTACACCGAATTCAATTCACACATTCTAAGATTATAAGGATTTTTTCATTTATAATAGGATCAATATTTAGAAACATTCAATGATACACACACTCATGACTTGTATAACTCAATGAAAAATAGTGTGTGCATGTTTTGATCAAGAATCCATATTCATTAACCGTGTCTATCAACAGTCCATAAGCAAAATTCTTACAACCCCTCTCCACTAGTATATTGGGCGACTGTGACTCGGTCAATAGGTCTAATTCGAATTATAATGTCAGGCTAGGCTAATGGCTCCAAATGAAGGAAAAGAATTCAAAGAGGGAGTAAATGATGATCATTCTTTACAGTCTACTCCTTTTGACTCATAAATTCGCACCTCTTCTCATTCATTGATTTCCATAATTTTCTTTTCTTTCTTTTTCTGACAACATTTTTTTCTTTCTTTTTCACCACTTTGAACAACAACCAACACACCATTCCATTCTCAATTTTTCAATAGGAGCATAAACAGAAATAATCAACATTCAATTTACTCCCAACAAGGTAGGAATGAGTGTTTAAGCTATGAGTAGTAGTTGTAGGATATTGAACAATGTCGAATGGGGGTTTACCACACGTTTTCACGCATGCCATTTGTTTTCTATTAAGCTCAAATTAGGTACTAGGGACATAATAAATCAAGGGTGGTTTGAAAGGCACAAACGAAATTCAGAAAGAATTTCCTATATCACTCCTATGTCACAGTATACCCGTATTGCGCCTCGAGGGATGTTCGAACTTGTTCTAGACAAATTTTAATTTACAGTTAACTCATACAGATCTCAATCAGTGCAAAACAGAAAATAATCAGTAGTAAGCCATGATTACACCAAAACAAACTTTAGATTATGCACCTCTCGTGCTCATATAAACGTGAAGACTCAACTGGGCATCTAAGGGTAATTCACGAAAAAAATTTTAAGCCCAATGATCAAACAAATTGCATCAATCATATCCAAGTTTGTATGTTTCAAATTCAGATTCAAGTATACCTCACAGAGTGTTTAGAGATCTATTCATCGACTTGGTTGTACTAGTTCAAAACTATTTGTCAAGCAAAGAAGATAATAATGGACTTAAAAACTGCCATTTTTTGAATCATCATTGGCTTTTTGGTTTCATTCACAACACTTGCAAAAAGCACTAAACACTCCCCTGGTACTAATCAGAATCCTCCTCATTGAGGTCTTCGGGCAGATCCCGAACCGACGGAGCATATTGGAATGGGAAAGGCGGAGGATATGGCAGTGGCACCGGATAAGCTGCAGGGTCCATCCCAGCATTTGCGAGCAATCCTCGCATCATGGTATTGCTAGATTCGTTGTGGGCTGCGTTTACCTCCTGGCATTTGTCCATGTGTTGCACCAAGGCAGAAATTTCACTCAGTGTGTCATTCGTGGTGCGTCGATCAGGGGGTGGCTTAGGCACATTCCTCGATGATTTACCAGGTCCAGAACTTGCCCGGCCAGCAGATGTAAGCTCCCTAAGTTGGAGCGACTTTTTCCCCTTCAAAATAGTGTCATCCACCTCCTGAATCGGGTGCAACCATTCTTCGTCGCCCCTGATTGGGACACCAGCTTGCACACAAAGTGCAGAAACAATGGTCGGAAAGAATATCACATTGTTGGACGTGCAAATGGAAGTGTACAGCTCTCGGTTGATAATCTGTCCGACATTGAGCGGCCATTGCTTGTGCAGGGCATACAGCAGCACCGCCCTGCTCATCACCACCTCATGGGTATGGGATACCGACATCAACCCCACACAAAAACCATGCTATTTGTATGCTCGACGACGTTGGCGTAGAACTCTTGTACCAAGGTGACAACCGCCGCTAGAGGTTGGCGGCAAAACTCGGTCCATCCTCGAGCCACGATGCCAAGGGAGGCGGTGCGTCTTTCGGAGAGATTGATTCCTCTCTCTAAATTGAATTCCTATTAGACTTGGCCAACTCATACCTCGCCTTGGCTTCTTCCGAGATGAATTTCCCATCTATGATATTGGATGGGGTAGCCCTAGAAGTGGCGATATTTTGTTTCTTGGGTGCCATGACTACAAAGGTGTAGAATGTAGAAGAAATATCCTGCGAAAATTGGAGTGAATCATGAGATTTGAACAAAAGAGAGGGTGGCTAGGGTTTAGGAAGAGGGAAGGAGAGGAAACTAAAAGTGAAGGGAAGAGGATTTGTAAAAGACGAAAAGGGAATCGGGTTTTAAAAACTTGAAATCGCGCAGGCGCCCGCGCGGCTCTTTCCCCATTTTTTTGGAAAATCGCGAGACATTGGGTGCGTGCGCGGGCGGCAAAAAACTGTCGCGTGCGCGCACCCTCCTTTTTAAAACATAATGAAAACAAAAGGGATGCGCCCGGGCAAGGAAAAACAACCGCCCTCGCGCAGCCAATTTTGAGAAAAAAATTTGAGGCATTAGGTGCGCGCGCGCGCACCCAAAAATTTGAAAAATAACTTGAAAAACAGTACTCAAACACGAAAAAAAATGAAAACAAACTTAACATCACTGAAAAATAAACTAAATTAAAAAGTTCTAAAACTAAAACAAAAACGAACAAAAACAAAAATAAATATAAGAGAAAGTAGAATGTAGTTCTCAATTTAAAGTCGAGAGCTTGACTTTTCATCCTTCCCAAACTAGTCTTGGTCAGTCAATGTGGTGATGACTGGTATGGAATCAACGTCACCCCCCACATAGTGTGTTAGTGTTGGAAAACTGGCGTTCAGATCAATCACGATTGATACCCGGTGCAGCGGAAGTTTAAAAATTTTATTATGGAACAATTCCATAGTGTGGGTATCAACCGTTTAACGATTAAATTATAAGTGTGTGTAAAATTAAATAACAATTATTAAATTTTACCTTCAATCTCGAAGCGAGATTATTGGACACCACACAGATTTCTCTGCGCTTCTTGTATCTCCCTGGAACTGATGAACAAGCTTTCCTTCAATCAGGTCCACGAATAGAGGTTTAATCCCTCTGATAGATTGCACTAGAAAATCTATCAGAAGTTTTATACGAAGAGAATAAACGAATTTGATTCGCTATTCCAGACTGCAATTCAAAATCACAGACCGGAATTTCTCACGCAGAGAAGGGAGGGGGGCGGCCGAATTGAGAGGGGAGGCTAGGGTTTTTCAAAAAATCCTATCTCAATTATGACCAGTTGTCTGTAATTTCTGTACTGCAATAACTTATTTATAATGCAGGCCACTAACACCTTAGGGCCCATTAGTCATAAGTTGAGGCCCGACAAGCAAAGCCCGCATGTTCAAAAATTAATATAAAATTCATCGTGACTCCGATTGATGAACCGATTTCACCAATGTGCACAGAAACCATTTCTGCACATTTTAAAGTCAAGATAAATTTTCCTGAATCCGAATTCAGTGGTTTCCAAAAATGTACATCCCTATGTCATTTTAGGAAATCCTACTCCCTTACTCTTATTTAAGAAGTCCAACTTCTTTATTCATTAAATTTAACTCTTTAAATTTAACTATCTCAACGGGGATTAAAACTCCATTACACTGTGTGACCCTCAATGGTTCAGGGATACAGCTAGCCGTGGGCTCACAACTCCTTGTGACTCGGAACAACGATTTCCGACTTGCCCAACGAATCATGGTAAAGCGCCTAGCAACATCGCCCCATGATTCCCTAGGTATCACTGATAGTGCCTACAAGAACCAGTAGATTTTGGTTAGCGTACAGTACGGTCCCTTCATCCATATATCCCGATCGAATCAACAACCATTGGTATATCGAGAGTCGCTCAAGATTCGATAACTATGCAATACATCTTGAAGATCAAATTAGTGACATCGCATGTGCTACTAAGAAATCATTTCTTAAATCACATCAAGTACTCTGGCCAGAGATTCGTCACACTAATATCTCCTCAGATCGCATAGGATATCCACACTCGCAAGTATGTGGTGAATCCTTGACAACAATGCATCGACTCCTATATGTGTTGTAACTGTACCCAATCCCGACACCTGATGACCCCCATAGAGTCGGTAAACGAGTCAAAGCACAGTACTAGCATATAGAGTCTCCATGATGTTTCAAGTAGTAAGGACTAATGGTGTACAACCAAAACCGCGGACTTTATCCACTCGATAAGTGATAACCACTTGGAAAGTCCGGATAGGGTAGTTCGATTATTCATCCTATGAATATCCATTTGCATGCTTCGAACATCTCCATGTTCCCTACCAATGAAACGTGGTACTCCGCATCGCAAATGCTAGTCTCAAACTCGAGCGATCCTTATCCTTATTATCGGACGGCTCAATTGACTAGGAACAGTTTAGAATATACAGTGACTATAAGATGTATTTCATGATAGACATCCCCATGTTCTACCACATCTTACATACACTATAGTATATTCAAGGTCTTTATCAAAACAACAATAGTATATCACAATATAAAAATATGAAGAAAGATAAAGTCATTGCCATTAATAAAAGTGTAAATTACATTAAACAAAAGATCGTTTGTACAAAGAGTCATCAAAGCCCATAGCCACAAGTTGGCTCACTGGGCACCCACTCTTTCAATCTCCCACTTGCCCTATAGCCAACTAGTCATACTACGTAGACCCATTGCTTCGCGATGTTTGTCAAACAATGGTCCTGGCAAGGGCTTAGTAAGCGGATCAGCGATATTGTCTACAGAGGCCACTCGTTCGACAGTGATGTCTCCTCTTTCCACAATCTCCCGGATGATGTGGTATTTCCTCAGTACGTGTTTGGATCTTTGATGAGACCTTGGTTCCTTTGCTTGAGCAACGGCACCCGTGTTGTCACAGTACACCGGGACTGGACCAAAAAATTCAGGAATGACGCCCAACTCTTGGACGAACTTCCTCATCCAAACGGCCTCTTTAGCAGCAGCTGATGCTGCAATGTATTCAGCCTCAGTGGTGGAATCCGCTGTGGTGTCCTGCTTGGAACTCTTCCAAGAGACAGCACCGCCATTGAGCATGAACACAAATCCAAAGGTTGACTTCGAGTCATCCACGTCACTTTGGAAGCTAGAGTCGGTATAGCCTTCCAATTTCAGATCTCGTCCTCCATATACCATGAACATATTCTTAGTCCTTCGTAAATACTTAAGAATGTCCTTCACGGCTTTCCAATGCATTTGACCAGGATTAGCCTGATATCTGCTCGTGACACTCAGAGAAAATGCTACATCCGGTCTGGTAGATATCATCCCATACATGATACTACCTATAGCTGACGCATATGGTACACGTGTCATATTCTCTATCTCTGCATCAGTCTTGGGACACATAGACTTGGATAAAGAAACTCCATGACACATGGGTAGATGTCCTCTCTTGGACCCATCCATTGAAAACCGTTTCAATATGGTGTCGATGTAGGTTGATTGAGTGAGTCCTATCATTCTCTTAGATCTATCTCTATAGATCTGTATCCCAAGAATGTAGGATGCCTCACCCAAATCCTTCATCGAGAATCTACCTGATAACCATATCTTTGTTGACTGCAACATCCCTACATCATTCCCAATGAGTAGGATGTCATCAACATAAAGTACTAAGAATGTCACAGCATCCTTAACTACTTTCTTGTACACGCACGGTTCCTCCGGGTTCTTGATGAAACCAAAATCTTTTATTGTTTCATCAAATTTCTGGTTCCAACTTCTTGATGCTTGTTTTAGACCATAAATTGATCTCTGAAGCTTGCATACCTTATGCTCGCTTCCCATGGATGTGAACCCCTCTGGCTGCTTCATATAGATTTCTTCCTTAATGTCTCCATTAAGAAAAGCAGTCTTCACATCCATTTGCCATATCTCATAGTCATACCATGCAGCTATGGCAATAAGGATTCTTATGGACTTGAACATTGCAACTGGTGAAAAGGTTTCATCATAGTCAACTCCTTCTCTTTGAGTGTAACCTTTCGCCACCAATCGCGCCTTGTAGGTCAATACCTTACCATCAGGCCCAAGCTTTCTCTTGTAGATCCATTTACACCCTATTGGAACAATTCCATCAGGAGGATCTACTAAAGACCAAACTTGGTTTGTATGCATTGAATCCAATTCAGACTGCATAGCTTCAAGCCATAAATTTGAATCCGCATCAGAAATTGCTTCCTTGAAGTTTCTTGGATCACATCCAATGTCGGGTTCATCTTGATCCCCTTCAAGAAGAAGACCATATCGAACAGGAGGTCTAGAATTCCTCTCGGATCTTCTAGGTTCAGGCGTGTCCAGTAATGGTTCCTGAGGCGTAGGATCGTTATTTTGTATTTCGGGTTCTTCTCGAACTTCTTCGAGTTCCATCATCTCGCCTTTCTTATCCAATAAGAACTCCTTCTCCAAGAAGGTGGCATTCCTAGAAACAAACACCTTTGTTTCAGCAGGATAATAGAAATAATATCCGATTGAATTCTTCGGATACCCTACAAAATAACATAAGCTGGATCGACTATCCAACTTATCTCCCACTGTCCGCTTCACGTAAGCAGGACATCCCCAAATCCTCAAGTATGAATACTTAGGAGCTTTGCCATTCCATAACTCGTATGGTGTTTTGTCCACTGCTTTAGTATGGACGTTGTTCAACAACAATACCGCCGTTTCAAGCGCATAGCCCCAAAACGAAGGTGGAAGCTCAGTGAAGCTCATCATGGATCGAACCATGTCCAACAAAGTTCGATTACGACGCTCCGATACACCATTCAGCTGTGGTGTCATAGGAGGAGTCCACTGAGAGAGAATCCCATTCTCTTTTAGATAGTCCAAAAACTCGGTACTTAAGTATTCTCCACCTCGATCCGATCGAAGTGCTTTAATACTTTTACCTAGCTTGTTTTCTACTTCAGCCATGAATTCTTTGAACTTTTCAAATGCTTCAGACTTATATTTCATTAAATATAAATACCCATACCTTGAATAATCGTCAGTAAAGGTAATGAAGTAGGTGTGGCCATATTGAGTCCCAACTCTAAATGGTCCACAAACATCTTTATGGATCAAATCCAACAGATTTTGACTACGCTCAGGCTTCCCCTTAAAAGGAGATTTAGTCATTTTCCCTTTTAGACAGGATTCACAAGTAGGTAGAGAGTTAATATCAGACATATCAAACATGCCCTCTCCCACTAGCTTGTTCATCCTCCTTGAGGAAATATGACCTAGCCTAGCATGCCAAAGGTTCGCCGGGTTTTGACTATCGATTTTCCTTTTGTTTGTTGTTGCCGGTTTATCAATATAATTTATTGGAACGTCTTTCAGTTTTAAGTTGTATAGATCGTTTTCAAGTTGTCCATTTCCAATCAAACATTCATTCTTGTAAATATTGCAAATCTCATTCACAAAATTGCAAGAATAACCATCTCTATCTAGCATAGAAACAGAAATAATGTTTTTAATTAAATCCGGAACAAATAAAACATCTCTTAAAAATAACTTAAAACCGTTCTGCAAAATTAAACAAACATCTCCAATGGCTGTAGCTTCAACTCTGGAACCATTCCCGAGCCTCAGCTGGGTCTCACCCATTCTAAGCCTGCGACTTCTTGTCATCACCTGCAAATCATTGCAAATGTGAGATCCACATCCGGTATCCAATACCCAAGAAGTAGTATTAAGTGAAATGTTTATTTCAATATAGAACATACCCTTTGCAGTTCCCAACTGCTCTAGATATTCCTTGCAGTTGCGCTTCCAATGACCGGGCTTCTTGCAGTAATGGCAAACATCCTTGGATTTTCCATTGTTTGAAGCCTTTGTCTTGTGCTTCTTCTCGGGCTCAACTTTCTTGGGTGGGGCAGAACGTTTCTTGCCCTTCATACTTGGCCCCTTCTTAGAAGAAGATGAGGAGCCCACCAAGAAAGCTGGCTTATCCTTCTTAAGTGTGGATTCATATGTCACAAGCATATTGACCATCTCTTCAAGGGTGGCCTCTATCTTGTTCATATTAAAATTTACCACAAATCCGTCAAACGAAGAAGGAAGAGACAGAAGCAGTAAATCCACGTTGAGTTCATGCTCCAACACCAAATCAAGGGTCGCTAACTTTTGTATGAGCCAAATCACTCGTACCCCATGATCACGGACCGAAGTCCCTTCACGCATGCGACACGTCATCAGCTCCTTAACAGTAGCGAACCTTTCAGCCCTCGATTGAGCCCCAAAAAGTTCCTTGAGTTGAGCGTGAATGTCAGCAGAATTCACGGTGTCCTCAAATCGCCTCTGGAGTTCATCAGACATCGAGGCTTGCATATAGCATTTGGTCTTGATGTCATGGTCCCACCATGCATCAAGTTTGGCCAATTCCTCCGGACTTACGTCAGCTGGTGCTTCCTTCGGAGGTGATTTCTCTAACACGTAGAGCATCTTCTCCGAAGTCAAGACAATCTTCAACTTCCGGAACCATTCCGTATAGTTTGCGCCAGTTAACTTGTTTTGTTCGAGGATCGAGAATAAAGGATTACGCGAATTCATCGTATGAAATACTGAAAAGAAAAACAGACATATATCAATGATTGTTTAAGCAATTTACTAAGACATAAAATAGGCGAAATTTAATTTTATGAATCTCACTCCCACTATTTTAACGATTTCACTACCCTCTAGTGAAAACGGGAAACTTTTTCCTTAGTGAGAACATGGAGTCCAATTGACAAACTTATGGTCCCGAATAATATCAGCCAACCATAATTCTCAAAAGGTAGAGCCCAATTGCTTCCAAAGCAACCCCCATGTGTTTACCTCATGTCCAATAAGGGCCCAATAATATGACGTCGTTTAAAGTGACATGTCAAGATGACCCATCAATATTAAGTTGTGATGGACGGTCGCCATGTGGATCCCCCAATAATATGAGCCGATCCCATGGGAGTTCCACCCAACTTACAACATGTGTCGATCCAATGTACAGCTTTCCGACGGATGGGCCCCCCCAATAATATGAGCCGGACCGTATCCGCGGGTAGCATCACATACATTGACCGTTGATGGAAGGTAGGAACATTTAAACAAATTTAAATTTCCTTTATTTATCTTGATATCAATTTTAAATCATATTTAAAATGAGGGATTTTTAATTATGAAAATTTGTCTCATCATTTTTCAATTTATTGTATGCTTGCCGGATTCATACAATTATGTCTAAAACATGCATACAATCATAATATCATATATTATATATAGGATGATCGATTCCATTTCTAATTGACTCGTGGTTGCCAATCACGAGTCTTAGTCTAATCCTAGGTAATATGCAGTATGCAATGCAATCCTATTACATTAGCTTCCAATTTACATTTCTTCGTCTTTATTGTCTGCTGGGCCCACCATCTTCAAATCTTGATCTCCCACTAAATCTAATGTATTTACAATAAATAGCAATGACAAGTAGGGGATACATTTTAGGGGTGGGAACGGGCCATAAACCAAGCCCACTTTTATTACATATGACATTCATATTGGGCCATAAACCAGGCCCATTAATAAAACCAACAACAATAAAACAAATGTAAATTCCTAACATACACCTACAAAATTGGTCATGGCAATCGATCATCCTTATCCAATAACATTTAATTCAAAATTAATTTATTGGATATCATGCATATGGCAATTTAAATTTAAACAGGATAAAATCATATTTTATATATAAAATCATATTTTACATATAAAATCATTTTACCTTTTATTAAATAAAATCATATTTTATCTACAGAATCTAATTTTATAGATAAAATCATATTTTACTTAATATATACATAAGATCAAATCTTATCATCAATTGTACCAAAAATAATTGATTTCAAAATTCAATTTAAGGATAAAATATTAAAATTTTCCAAAAATTCAAATTTATCCAAAAATCAATTTTAAAATTTTCGGACTCGAACAATTCGATCCGATGCCTCGTGAACCAATCAAAAACAATTTTTGACCGGACCAAAAATAAAATTTTAACACATTAAAATTAATTTAAATAAAAAAATAATTTTTCCCGCGGGCCGCCCGGGACACTCCCGGGCCGGCCCGCACCCGTGGGCGCGGGCCGGGGCAGCCCGGCTGCCCCTTTAGGGCAGCGACAATCGTTGCCCTGGCGCCGCCCCTGGGCGGCGCCGAGCGCTGCCCTGGCGGCGCTGTGCGCCCCCTTTGGGCGGCGCCGTGCGCCGCCCGGGGCAGCGACCGTCGCTGCCCCACCGGGCAGCGATCCAATCGCTGCCCGGGTTTTGCCCGAAAAAAATTTTTTTTTTTTTTTTTTTATTTAAAATATTTATTTTGTTTTAAAAAACCAAGACTCAAAAATTTTTGTACAATCGATTAATTTAATCGTTTGATCTGAGCAACCTGGCTTTGATACCACTGTTGGAAAACTGGCGTTCAGATCAATCACGATTGATACCCGGTGCAGCGGAAGTTTAAAAATTTTATTATGGAACAATTCCATAGTGTGGGTATCAACCGTTTAACGATTAAATTATAAGTGTGTGTAAAATTAAATAACAATTATTAAATTTTACCTTCAATCTCGAAGCGAGATTATTGGACACCACACAGATTTCTCTTCGCTTCTTGTATCTCCCTGGAACTGATGAACAAGCTTTCCTTCAATCAGGTCCACGAATAGAGGTTTAATCCCTCTGATAGATTGCACTAGAAAATCTATCAGAAGTTTTCTACAAAGAGAATAAACGAATTTGATTCGCTATTCCAGACTGCAATTCAAAATCACAGACCGGAATTTCTCACGCAGAGAAGGGAGGGGGGCGGCCGAATTGAGAGGGGAGGCTAGGGTTTTTCGAAAAATCCTGTCTCAATTATGACCAGTTGTCTGTAATTCCTGTACTTCAATAACTTATTTATAATGCAGGCCACTAACACCTTAGGGCCCATTAGTCATAAGTTGAGGCCCGACAAGCAAAGCCCGCATGTTCAGAAATTAATATAAAATTCATCGTGACTCCGATTGATGAACCGATTTCACCAATGTGCACAGAAACCATTTCTGCACATTTTAAAGTCAAGATAAATTTTCCTGAATCCGAATTCAGTGGTTTCCAAAAATGTACAACCCTATGTCATTTTAGGAAATCCTACTCCCTTACTCTTATTTAAGAAGTCCAACTTCTTTATTCATTAAATTTAACTCTTTAAATTTAACTATCTCAACGGGGATTAAAACTCCATTACACTGTGTGACCCTCAATGGTTCAGGGATACAGCTAGCCGTGGGCTCACAACTCCTTGTGACTCGGAACAATGATTTCCGACTTGCCCAACGAATCATGGTAAAGCGCCTAGCAACATCGCCCCATGATTCCCTAGGTATCACTGATAGTGCCTACAAGAACCAGTAGATTTTGGTTAGCGTACAGTACGATCCCTTCATCCATATATCCCGATCGAATCAACAACCATTGGTATATCGAGAGTCGCTCAAGATTCGATAACTATGCAATACATCTTGAAGATCAAATTAGTGACATCGCATGTGCTACTAAGAAACCATTTCTTAAATCACATCAAGTACTCTGGCCAGAGTTTCGTCACACTAATATCTCCTCAGATCGCATAGGATATCCACACTCGCAAGTATGTGGTGAATCCTTGACAACAATGCATCGACTCCTATATGTGTTGTAACTGTACCCAATCCCGACACCTGATGTCCCCCATAGAGTCGGTAAACGAGTCAAAGCACAGTACTAGCATATAGAGTCTCCATGATGTTTCAAGTAGTAAGGACTAATGGTGTACAACCAAAACCGCGGACTTTATCCACTCGATAAGTGATAACCACTTGGAAAGTCCGGATAGGGTAGTTCGATTATTCATCCTATGAATATCCATTTGCATGCTTCGAACATCTCCATGTTCCCTACCAATGAAACGTGGTACTCAGCATCGCAAATGCTAGTCTCAAACTCGAGCGATCCTTATCCTTATTATCGGACGGCTCAATTGACTAGGAATAGTTTAGAATATACAGTGACTATAAGATGTATTTCATGATAGACATCCCCATGTTCTACCACATCTTACATACACTATAGTATATTCAAGGTCTTTATCAAAACAACAATAGTATATCACAATATAACAATATGAAGAAAGATAAAGTCATTGCCATTAATAAAAGTGTAAATTACATTAAACAAAAGATCGTTTGTACAAAGAGTCATCAAAGCCCATAGCCACAAGTTGGCTCACTGGGCACCCACTCTTTCAGTTAGCCTTTGAGCATTGGCTGTGAAAGACTCGTTGCGGGCATCTTTGATCTCAATGGCCCCCGATGGATACACCCTGGTGATTTTATAGGGGCCAGACCGCGTAGACTTTAGTTTCCCGGGAAAAAGCTTCAACCGGGAGTTAAATAGCAAGACAACATCGCCTTCCTTGAATTCCCACTAACGAATGCGCCTGTCATATATTCTCTTGGTTCGTTCCTTGTACGAAACCGCCATATCATATGCACTGTCGCGGAATTCTTCCAGTTGATTAAGCTCTAGCAATCTCTTTTCACCTACAACACCAAATTCAAAGTTTAGGGTCTTAGTAGCCCAATATGCTCTATGTTCTAACTCAGCAGGTAAATAACATGCCTTTCCAAATAACAGTCTATAAGGGGAAGTGTCTATAGGTGTTTTAAACGATGTCCTATATGACCATAAGGCATCATCAAGTCGAAGTGCCCCATCTTTCCGATTAGTACTCATACTTTTCTCCAAAATCTGTTTGATTTCTCGATTGGATACTTCAACTTGGTCACTGGTCTGGGGGTGATACGGGGTAGATACTTTATGCTTGACACCATATTTTTTCAAGAGTTTGTCAAAAAGTTTATTGCAAATGTGGGTGCCACCATCACTAATGATTGCACGGGGTGTACCAAACCGATTAAAAATATTTTTCTTCAAAAATTTCAGTACAACCTGTGCATCATTTGTTGCAAACGCTTCAGCCTCTACCCATTTTGAAACATAATCGACTTTGACCAAAATGTATTTTTTTGTCAAAGAAATTTGAAATGGTCCCATGAAGTCGATTCCCATAAATAAAATATCTCAAACTCAATGATATTATATAAAGCATTTCATTTCGGTTTGAGATATTACCTGTCCGCTGACATCTATCACAAGCTTGGACAAACAAGCGCGCATCCTTAAAAATATTGGGCCAATAGAACCCATATTAAAGTACCTGTGCTGCTGTCTTGATTGGCCCAGCATGGCCACCTACCTCACGGTCATGACAATGATTGAGGATGCTTTGCATTTCTCCTTCGGCAACACATCTCCGGATCATTGAGTCAGCACATATTTTAAACAAAAACGGTTACTCCCAAAAATAATGCTTGACATCTGATAAAAAAAATTTATCCTGATGGAAAGATAGATTATGCGGGAGTGTGCTTGTGACGAGATAATTCGCAAAATTTTCATACCATGGTGAACTTTCTATGGCAAAAAGTTTTTCATCAGGGAACCAATCATCTATGTCCTCTCTCTCATTTGTTGCACCATCATTAATGCATTCTAATCTAGATAGATGACCAGCTGCTACATTTTCAACACTTTTCTTATCCCTGATCTCTAAATCAAATTCTTTCAAAAGTAAGATCCACCTAATCAGTCTAGGTTTCGCATATTTCTTTGCCAACAAGTGCTTAATAGTAGAGTGATCTGTGTATACTGTGATTTTTGAAAGTACAAGGTAGGAATGAAATTTATCCAGTGGAAATACTACAGCTAACAACTCTTTCTCAGTGGTGGCATAATTTAGTTGAGCTTCATTAAGGGTCTTTCTAGCGTAGTAAATAGTTTTGAATACCTTGTCTATTCGTTGGCCAAGCACCGCGCCAACAGCAGAGTCACTTACATCGCACATGACTTCAAATGGGAGATCCCAGTTCGGCAATGTCAGTACTGGTGCAGTCACCAGTCTGTCTCTCAACACTTCAAAAGCATGCAAACAATTAGAATCGAAGTCAAAGGGGGCATCTTTCATTAGCAAAGAAGAAAGAGGTTTGACAATTATTGAAAAATCCTTAATAAACCGCCGATAGAAACCGACATGGCCTAGGAAACTTCTGACTCCCTTGACTGTCGTAGGTGGAGGAAAATTTTGAATAACGTGCACCTTGGCCTTGTCCACCTCGATCCCCTGTTCAAAAATTTGGTGACCCAATACTATACCTTCTGTCACCATGAAATGGCACTTCTCCTAGTTCAGCACCAAATTTGTCTCTTCGTATTTCATTAAAACAGAATTCAAGTTATGCAGACATGCATCAAAAGATTTACCGAAAATAGATAAATCATCCATGAAAATTTCTAAAAAAGTTTCGACCATATCATTAAAAAAATGGCAGTCATGCACCTCTGAAAAGTAGCAGAAGCGTTACACAACCCGAAAGACATACGTCTATAGGCAAACGTACCATATGGGCAAGTGAAAGTCGTTTTATCCTAGTCTTCAGGTGCAATTGCTATTTGATTGTATCCTGAATACCCATCTAAAAAACAGTAAAACTCATACCCAGTCAATATCTCTAGCATTTGATGAATGAAGGGGAGGGGAAAATGATCCTTACGGGTTGCGTCATTTAGTTTTCTATAGTATATGCTCACACGCCAACCTGTAACTGTCCTAGTGGGTATCAGTTCATTATTATCATTCTGTATGACAGTAATTCCCCCCTTCTTTGGTACACACCGTACCAGACTCACCCATGGACTATCAGATATAGGATAAATGATACCTGCATCCAGAAGTTTGATCGTTTCAGCTTTGACAACTTCCTGCATTTTCGTATTCAATCTCCTTTGTGTTGGGACCAATGGGTTGATGCTCTCTTCCATTAAAATCTTGTGCATGCATATGGATGGATTGATTCCTTTGATATCCGCCACATTCCAGGAAAACACACTCTTGTGTTTCTTGAGCACCTCCATTATTCTGGCCTCCATCTCACCTGTCAAAGAAGAATATATTATGATAGGTAACTTATCATTCTCACCTAAAAACACATATTTGAGATGGACAGGTAATGGTTTCAATTCCACAGTAGGTGGTTCCTCAAGGCTTGGTTTCTGGAGGACCAAATCCTTCCGGTCACCAAGGTCTTCAAGTCTAAGCTTTCCACCTCTTCTCCATGACTGGTTGTCATTCAAATATGCAGTCATCTCTTCAATTCCATCACTGAGATCGTCCACATGCTCAGATATAAGTGCAGCTTCTAATGGTTCCTGAAAAGTATCCTGCACATAATCAAATAACAGTGAGTCCACTACATCAAGTTGAAAACATTCTTCATTATTCTGAGAAAATTTTAAGGCATTAAAAACGTCAAATGCAATTTTCTCTTCTCCCACTCTCAACAGCAACTCTCTCTTTTGGACATCTATTATTGCCTTTCATGTTGCCAGGAAAGGTCTACCCAAGATGAGTGGCATGTCCAAATCCTCTTCCATATCTAGCACCACGAAGTCCACGGGGAAGATGAATTTGTCCACTTTTACATGCACGTCCTCGATTATCCCTCGTGGATATTTGATGGACCTGTTCGCCACTTGTAACGACATTCTGGTGGACTCTGGTTCTCCCAAGCTCAATTTCCTAAACACAGAGTAAGACATTAGATTTATACTAGCACCCAAATCACATAAAGTTTTATGAAATTGAATATCATTAATCACACAAGGGATATAGAAACTCCTTGGATCTTTTTGCTTTAATGGGATTTTATTTCTCACCAGTGCTGAGCAATTCTTAGTCAGACTAATCATTGCATGCTCCTCCAGTTTCCTATTGTTGGAGAGGATCTCCTTCAAGAACTTTGCATAGATTGGCATTTGCATCAGTGCATCGGCAAAGGGTGTTGGAGAACGCGGCGATCAGATCAATCAGGATTGATACCCGGTGCAGCGGAAGTTTAAAAATTTATATGGAACGATTCCATAATGGGTATCAAAACCTTTACGATTAAATTGTGTGTGTGTAAAAAATAAATAACAATTATAAATTTTTACCTCCAATCTCGAAGCGAGATTATGGACACCAACAGATTGCTCTGCTCTTGTTGTATATCCCTAGAACTGATGGACGAACTGTTCTTCAATCAGGTCCACGAACGGATATTTAATCCCTCTGATAGATTGCACTATAAAATCTATCAGAAGTTTCTACAAAGAGAATTAACGAATTTGATCCGTTAAACCAGACTGTAATTCAAAATTCACAGACTGGATTACGAATTTGATCCGTTAAACCAGACTGTATTTCAAAATTCACAGACTGGATTTTACCGAGCAGAGGGGAAAAGGGGGCGGCCACTTCAGAGGAAAAATACTAGGGTTTTTCGAAAATTTTGTGACCTGTTGTGTCTAATTTCTGTACTGCAATAACTTATTTATAATGTAGGCCACTAACAGCTTAGGGCCCATTAGTCATAAGTTCAAGCCCGACAAGCAAAGCCCGCATGTTCAGAAATTAATATAAAATTCATCGTGACTCCGATTGATAAACCGATTTCACCAATGTGCACAGAAACCATTTCTGCACCTTTAAAGTCAAGATAAATTTTTCTGAATCCGAATTCAGTGGTTTCCAAAAATGCCCATCCCTATGTCATTTTAGGAAATCTTACTCCTCTACTCATAATTAAGAAGTCCAACTTCTTTGTTCATTAAATTTAACTCTTTAAATTTAACTATCTCAACGGGGATTAAAAATCCATTACTCTGTATGACCCTCAATGGTTCAGGGATACAGCTAGCCGTGGGCTCACAACTCCTTGTGACTCGGAACAACAATTTCCGACTTGCCCATCGAATCATGGTAAGAGCGCCTAGCAACATCGCCCCATGATTCCCTAGGTATCACTGATAGTGCCTGCAAGAACCAATAGATTTTGGTTAGCGTACAGTACGGTCCCTTCATCCATATATCCCGATCGAATCAACAACCATTGGTATATCGAGAGTCGTTCGAGATTCGATAACTATGCAATACATCTTGAAGATCAAATAGTGAAATCGCATGTGCTACTAAGAAACCATTTCTTAAATCACATCATGTACTCTGGCCAGAGATTCGTCACACTAATATCTCCTCAGATCGCATAGGATATCCACACTCGCAAGTATGTGGTGGATCCTTGACAACAAAGCATCGACTCCTATATGTGTTGTAACTGTACCCAATCCCGACACCTGATGACCCCAATAGAGTCGATAAACGAGTCAAAGCACAGTACTAGCATATAGAGTCTCAATGATGATTCAAGTAGTAAGGACTAATGGTGTACAACCAAAACCGCGGACTTTATCCACTCGATAAGTGATAACCACTTGGAATGTCTGGATAGGGTAGTTCGATCATTCATCGTATGAATATCCATTTGCATGCTTCGAACATCTCTATGTTCCTTACCAATGAAACGTGGTACTCTACATCGCAAATGCTAGTCTCAAACTCGAGCGATCCTTATCCTTATTATCGGACGGCTCAATCGACTAGGAACATTTTATAATATACAGTGACTATAAGATGTGTTTCATGATAGACATCCCCATGTTCTACCACATCTTACATAAACTATAGTATATTCAAGGTCTTTATCAAAACAATAATAGTATATCACAATATAACAATATGAAGAAAGATAAAGTCATTGCCATTAATAAAAGTGTAAATTATATTAAACAAAAGATTGTTTATACAAAGAGTCATCAAAGCCCTTAGACAACTAGTCATACTACGTAGACCCATTGCTTCGCGATGTTTGTCAAATAATGGTCCTGGCAAGGGCTTAGTAAGTGGATCAGCGATATTGTCTGCAGAGGCCACTCTTTCGACAGTGATGTCTCCTCTTTCCACAATCTCCCGGATGATGTGGTATTTCCTCAGTACGTGTTTGGATATTTGATGAGATCTTGGTTCCTTTGCCTGAGCAACGGCACCCGTGTTGTCACAGTACACCGGGACTGGACCAACAACTTCAGGAATGACGCCCAACTCTTGGACGAAATTCCTCATCCAAACAGCCTTTTTAGCAGCATCTGATGCTGCAATGTATTCTGCCTCAGTGGTGGAATCCGCTGTGGTGTCCTGCTTGGAACTCTTCCAAGAGACAGCACCGCCATTGAGCATGAACACAAATCCAGAGGTTGACTTCGAGTCATCCACGTCACTTTGGAAGCTAGAGTCGGTATAGCCTTCCAATTTTAGTTCTCTTCCTCCATATACCATGAACATATTCTTAGTCCTTCGTAAGTACTTAAGAATGTCCTTCACGGCTTTCCAATGCATTTGACCAGGATTAGCTTGATATCTGATCGTGACACTCAGAGCAAATGCTACATTCGGTCTGGTAGATATCATCCCATACATGATACTACCTATGGCTGACGCATATGGTACATGTGTCATTTTCTCTATCTCTTCATCCGTCTTGGGACACATAGACTTGGATAGAGAAACTCCATGACACATGGGTAGATGTCCTCTCTTGGACCCATCCATTGAAAACCGTTTCAATATGGTGTCGATGTAGGTTGATTGAGTGAGTCCTATCATTCTCTTAGATCTATCTCTATAGATCTATATCCCAAGAATATAGGATGCCTCACCCAAATCCTTCATCGAGAATCTACCTGATAACCATATCTTTGTTGACTGCAACATCCCTACATCATTCCCAATGAGTAGGATGTCATCAACATAAAGTACTAAGAATGTCACAACATCCTTAACTACTTTCTTGTACACGCATGGTTCCTCCGGGTTCTTGATGAAACCAAAATCCTTTATTGTTTCATCAAATTTCTGGTTCCAACTTCTTGATGCTTGTTTTAGACCATAAATTGATCTTTGAAGCTTGCATACCTTATGCTCGCTTCCCATGGATGTGTACCCCTCATGCTGCTTCATATAGATTTCTTCCTTAATGTCTCCATTAAGAATAGCAGTCTTCACATCCATTTGCCATATCTCATAGTCATACCAAGCAGCTATGGCAATAAGGATTCTTATGGACTTGAACATTGCAACTGGTGAAAAGGTTTCATCATAGTCAACTCCTTGTCTTTGAGTATAACCTTTCGCCACCAATCGTGCCTTGTAGGTCAATACCTTACCATCAGGCCCAAGCTTTCTCTTGTAGATCCATTTACACCCTATTGGAACAATTCCATCGGGAGGATCTACTAAAGAACAAACTTGGTTTGTATGCATCGAATCTATTTCCGACTGCATAGCTTCAAGCCATAAATTTGAATCCGCATCAGAAATTGCTTCCTTGAAGTTTCTTGGATCACATCCAACGTCGGGTTCATCTTGATCCCCTTCAAGAAGAAGACCATATCGAATAGGAGGTCTAGAAGTCCTCTCGGATCTTCTAGGTACAGGCGTGTCAATCAATGGTTTCTGAGGTGTGGGATTGTTATTTTGTATTTCGGGTTCTTCTCGAATTTCTTCGAGTTCCATCATCTCGCCTTTCTTATCCAATAAGAACTCCTTCTCCAAGAAGGTGGCATTCCTTGAAACAAACACCTTTGTTTCAGCAGGATGATAGAAATAATATCCGATTGAATTCTTCGGATACCCTACAAAATAACATAAGGTGGATCGACTATCCAACTTATCTCCCACTGTCTGCTTCACGTAAGCAGGACATCCCCAAATCCTCAAGTACGAATACTTAGGAGTTTTGCCATTCCATAACTCGTATGGTGTTTTGTCCACTGCTTTAGTGTGGACGTTGTTCAACAGCAATACCGCCATTTCAAGCGCATAGCCCCAAAATGAAGGTGGAAGCTTAGTGAAGCTCATCATGGATCGAACCATGTCCAACAAAGTTCGATTACGACGCTCCGATACACCATTTAGCTGTGGTGTCATAGGAGGAGTCCACTGTGAGAGAATCCCATTCTCTTTCAGATAGTCCAAAAACTCGGTGCTTAAGTATTCTCCACCTCGATCCGATCGAAGTGCTTTAATACTTTTACCTAGCTTGTTTTCTACTTCAGCCTTGAATTCTTTGAACTTTTCAAATGCTTCAGACTTATATTTCATTAAATATAAATACCCATACCTAGAATAATCATCAGTAATGGTAATGAAGTAGGTGTGACCATATTGAGTACCAACTCTAAATGGACCACAAACATCTGTATGGATCAAATCCAACAGATTTTGACTACGCTCAGGTTTCCCCTTAAAAGGAGATTTAGTCATTTTTCCTTTCAGGCAGGATTCACAAGTAGGTAGAGAGTTAATATCAGACATATCAAACATGCCCTCTCCCACTAGCTTGTTCATCCTCCTTGAGGAAATATGACATAGCCTAGCGTGCCAAAGGTTTGTCGGGTTTTGACTATCGATTTTCCTTTTGTTTGTTGTTGCCGGTTTATCAACATAATTTATTGGAACGTCTTTTAGTTTTAAGTTATATAGATCATTTTCAAGTTGTCCATTTCCAATCAAACATTCATTCCTGTAAATATTGCAAATCCCATTCACAAAATTGCAAGAATAACCATCTCTATCAAGCATAGAAACAGAAATAATGTTTTTAATCAAATCCGGAACAAATAAAACATCTCTCAAAAGTAACTTAAAACCGTTCTGCAAAATTAAATAAATATCTCCCACAGCTTTAGCTTCAACTCTGGAACCATTTCCGAGCCTCAGCTGGGTCTCACCCATTCTAAGCCTGCGACTTCTTGTCATCACCTGCAAATCATTGCAAATGTGAGATCCACATCCGGTATCCAATACCCAAGAAGTAGTATTAAGTGAAACATTTATTTCAATATAGAACATACCCTTCGCAGTTCGCAACTGCTCTAGATATTCCTTGCAGTTACGCTTCCAATGACCGGGCTTCTTGCAGTAATGGCAAACATCCTTGGATTTTTCCATGTTTGAAGCCTTTGTCTTGTACTTCTTCTCGGGTTCGATTTTCTTGGGTAGGGCAGAACGTTTCTTACCCTTTGTACTTGGCCCCTTCTTAGCAGAAGAAGAGGAGCCCACCAAGAAAGCCGGTTTATCCTTCTTTAATGTGGATTCATATGTCACAAGCATATTGACCATCTCTTCAAGGGAGGCCTCTATCTTGTTCATATTGAAATTCACCACAAATCCGTCAAACGAAGAAGGAAGAGACAGAAGTAGTAAGTCCACGTTGAGTTCATGCTCCAACATCAAATCAAGGGTTACCAACTTCTGTATGAGCCAAATCACTCGTACCCCATGATCACAGACCGAAGTCCCTTCACGCATGTGACACGTCATTAGCTCCTTTACAGTAGCGAACCTTTCAGCCCTCGATTGAGCCCCAAAAAGTTCCTTGAGTTGTACGTGAATGTCAGCAGCATTCACGGTGTCCTCAAATCGCCTCTAGAGTTCATCAAACATCGAGGCTTGCATATAGAATTTGGCCTTGATATCATGGACCCACCATGTATCAAGTTTGGCTAACTCTTCCGGACTTATGTCAGCTGGTGCTTCCTTCGGAGGAGATTTTTCTAACACGTAGAGCATCTTCTCCGAAATCAAGACAATCTTCAACTTACGGAACCATTCCGTATAGTTTGCGCCAGTAAATTTATTTTGTTCGAGGATCGAGAAAAGTGGATTACGCGAATTCATCTTTATGAAATACTGAAAAGAAACAGACAAATATCAGTGATTGTTTAAGTAATTTACTATGACATAAAATAGGCAAAATTTATTTTATGAATCTCACTCCCACTATTTTAACGATTTCACTACCCTCTAGTGAAAACGGGAAACTGTTTTCCTTATTGAGAACATGGAGTCCAATTGACAAACTATGGTCCCGAATAATATCAGCCAACCATAATTTTCAAAAGGTAGAGCCCAATTGCTTCCAAAGCAACCTCCATGTTTTTACCTCATGTCCAATAAGGGCCCAATAATATGACGCCGTTTATTATGACATGTCAAGATGACCCATCAATATTAAGTTGTGATGGACGGTCGCCATGTGGATCCCCCAATAATATGAGCCAATCCCATGGGAGTTCCACCCAACTTACAACATGTGTCGATCCAATGTACAGCTTTCCGACGAACGGGCCCCCCCAATAATATGAGCCGGACCGTATCCGCGGGTAGCATCTCATACATTGATCGTTGATGGAAGGTAGGAACATTTAAACAAATTTAAATTTCTTTTATTTATCAAGATATCAATTTTAAATCATATTTAAAATGAGGGATTTTAATTTTGAAAATTTGTCTCATCATTTTTAAAATTTTGTATGCTTGCCGGATTCACACAATGTTGTCTAAAACATGCATACAACAATAATATCACATATTATATAGGATGATCGATTCCATTTCTAATCGACCCGTGGTTGCCAATCACGAGTCTTAGTTCAATCCTAGGTAATATGCAGTATGCAATGCAATCCTATTACATTTTGCTTCCAATTTACATTTCTTCTGTCTTTATTGTCTGCTGGGCCCAACTCCATCTTCAAATCTTCATCTCCCACTAAATCTAATGTATTTACAATAAATAACAATGACAAGTAGGGGATACATTTTTAAGGGGTGGGAACGGGCCATAAACCAAGCCCACTTTTATTACATATGACAATTCATATTGGGCCATAAACCAGGCCCATTAATAAATCCAACAACAATAAAAACAAATGTAAATTCCTAACATACACCTACAAAATTGGTCATGGTAATCGATCATCCTTATCCAATAACATTTAATTAAAAATTAATTTATTGGATAACATGCAATGACAATTTAAATTTAAAAGGATAAAATCATATTTCATATATAAAATCTTATTTTACATACAAAATCATATTTTATCTTTTTATCAAATAAAATCATATTTTATCTATAAAATCCAATTTTATACATAAAATCATATTTTACTCAATATATCCATAAGATCATATCTTATCATCAATTGTACCAAAAATAATTAATTTCAAAATTCAATTTAACGGATAAAATATTTAAATTTTCCAAAAATTCAAATTTATCCAAAAATCAATTTTAAAATTTTCGGACTCGAACAATTCGATCCGACGCCTCGTGGACCAATCAAAAACAATTTTCGATCGGACCAAAAATAGAATTTTAACATATTAAAATTTAATTTAAAAATTAAAAAATTAATTTTTCCGCGGGCCGCCCGGGACATTCCCGGGCTGCCCGCGCCCCATAGGGCTCGGGCCGGGCAGCCCGGCTGCCCCTAGGGCAGCGTTGATCGCTGCCCTGGGTAGCGCCGTGTGCTGCCCTGGGTAGCGCCCTAGGGCAGCGTTGATCGCTGCCCGGGTTTTGCCCGAAATTTTTTTTTTTATTTTAAAATATTTATTTTGTTTCAAAAACCGAGGCTTAAAAATTTTTGTACAATCGATTAATTTAATCGCTTGATCTGAGCAACCTGGCTCTGATACCACTATTGGAGAACGCGGCGATCAGATCAATCAGGATTGATACCCGGTGCAGCGGAAGTTTAAAAATTTATATGGAACGATTCCATAATGGGTATCAAAACCTTTACGATTAAATTGTGTGTGTGTAAAAATTAAATAACAATTATAAATTTTTACCTCCAATCTCGAAGCGAGATTATGGACACCAACAGATTGCTCTGCTCTTGTTGTATATCCCTGGAACTGATGGACGAACTGTTCTTCAATCAGGTCCATGAACGGATATTTAATCCCTCTGATAGATTGCACTAGAAAATCTATCAGAAGTTTCTACGAAGAGAATTAACGAATTTGATCCGTTAAACCAGACTGTAATTCAAAATTCACAGACTGGATTTTACCGAGCAGAGGGGAAAAGGGGGCGGCCACTTCAGAGGAAAAATACTAGGGTTTTTCGAAAATTTTGTGACCTGTTGTGTCTAATTTCTGTACTGCAATAACTTATTTATAATGTAGGCCACTAACAGCTTAGGGCCCATTAGTCATAAGTTCAAGCCCGACAAGCAAAGCCCGCATGTTCAGAAATTAATATAAAATTCATCGTGACTCCGATTGATAAACCGATTTCACCAATGTGCACAGAAACCATTTCAGCACCTTTTAAAGTCAAGATACTTTTTTCTGAATTCGAATTCAGTGGTTTCCAAAAATGCCCATCCCTATGTCATTCTAGGAAATCTTACTCCTCTACTCATAATTAAGAAGTCCAACTTCTTTGTTCATTAAATTTAACTCTTTAAATTTAACTATCTCAACGGGGATTAAAAATCCATTACTCTGTGTGACCCACAATGGTTCAAGGATACAGCTAGCCGTGGGCTCACAACTCCTTGTGACTCGGAACAACAATTTCCGACTTGCCCATCGAATCATGGTAAGAGCGCCTAGCAACATCGCCCCATGATTTCCTAGGTATCACTGATATTGCCTGCAAGAACCAATAGATTGTGGTTAGCGTACAGTACGGTCCCTTCATCCATATATCCCGATCGAATCAACAACCATTGGTATATCGAGAGTCGTTCGAGATTCGATAACTATGCAATACATCTTGAAGATCAAATAGTGACATCGCATGTGCTACTAAGAAACCATTTCTTAAATCACATCATTTACTCTGGCCAGAGATTCGTCACACTAATATCTCCTCAGATCGCATAGGATATCCACACTCGCAAGTATGTGGTGAATCATTGACAACAAAGCATCGACTCCTATATGTGTTGTAACTGTACCCAATCCCGACACGTGATGACCCCAATAGAGTCGGTAAACGAGTCAAAGCACAGTACTAGCATATAGAGTCTCAATGATGTTTCAAGTAGTAAGGACTAATGGTGTACAACCAAAACCGCGGACTTTATCCACTCGATAAGTGATAACCACTTGGAAAGTCCGGATAGGGTAGTTCGATCATTCATCGTATGAATATCCATTTGCATGCTTCGAACATCTCTATGTTTCTTACCAATGAAACATGGTACTCTACATCGCAAATGCTAGTCTCAAACTCGAGCGATCTTTATCCTTATTATCGGACGGCTCAATCGACTAGGAACAGTTTAGAATATACAGTGACTATAAGATGTGTTTCATGATAGACATCCCCATGTTCTACCACATCTTACATACACTATAGTATATTCAAGGTCTTTATCAAAACAACAATAGTATATCACAATATAACAATATGAAGAAAGATAAAGTCATTGCCATTAATAAAAGTGTAAATTATATTAAACAAAAGATTGTTTATACAAAGAGTCATCAAAGCCCTTAGCCACAAGTTGGCTCACCGGGCACCTACTCTTTCAAAGGGAATATTAATATTCAATTTCTTGAATACTTCCAGGAATTTTCCAAACTGAGAATCTAGTTTTGCCTTCTTCAGAGCTGCAGGAAAAGGTGGTGGCACAACAATTTTTTATTGTGAAGTGGGGTAAAGTGTTGGGATAGATGACTTACCTGAAACTTTTTCTGATGTAGCGAATTTTGGCTCTTTCTCGATCTGTGGTGCAGGCTCTACTGTCTTTCCACTCCTCAATTCAATTGCTTTTACCTGCTCCTTAGGATTCTTCTCCGTGTCACTCGGCAAGGTACCCTGATCATTGCCGGAAATTGTTTTAGCCAATTTCCCTATCTGATTCTCCAGATTCTTTATCGAGGCATCTTGATTCTGCATCCGGGTTTCAGTAGATGATATGAATTTCTGCATCATCTGCTCTAAACTCGATTTCTCCTCTTGAGGTTGTCTGTCGTAGTTCTGATTCCCACATGGTTTATTGTTCTGTCCACCCCACGAGAAATTTGGATGTTGTCTCCACCCTGTATTATAGGAATTCGAGAATGGGTCATTCCTTGGGCGATTTTGATTTCCTATTTGACTTGCCATAACTCCCTCTGGTTGAGAAAATGTTTGACAGTATTTCGTGAAATGCCCTGCACCACATTTTTCACACCACACTTCTTGAACTCGCATCACAGAGTTTCCTACCCTAAGTTCCACAATTCTCTTGTTCATGACTTCAAGTTGAGCGGCCACTGATGTGAACGCAACAACCCGATGAATTCCATTAGATTTCCGGGCTGCACTCCTTTCAGATTGAGGGTGATAGCTACTAGATGCCATTTCCTCAATTAATTCATATCCATCCTCTTACGATTTTCATAGTAAATTTCCACCTGCAGCTGCATCTAACATGGTACGATTAGAGTGAGAAAGACCATAATAAAAAGTTTGTACCACAAGACCGTCTGGTAATTAGTGGTGTGGACATCTTCTCAGTAGATCTTTGTAGCACTCCCATGCTTCATAAAATGTTTCATGTTCTCCTTGGGAAAAAAGTTGTGATGTCAGCTCTTAGCTTCATTGACTTAGATGGTGGGAAGTATTTGGTGAGGAATGATTTCTCCAGATCATCCCATGTAGTGATGGAACCTGTAGGTAAATTTGTTAGCCATGCTTTCGCCTTACCTTGTAGTGAAAAAGGGAATAAACGCAACAAATAGCTTCATCAGAAACTCCCTGCATCTTGAATGTATCACAAATTTCCAGAAAATTTGTGAGGTGCACATATGGTTCATCAATGACAGTCCCGCCAAATTGAAGTGTGTTCTGAATCAGTTGAAGAATAACAGGTTTTATCTCAAAGTGATTTGTTGCTACAGTTGGCCTGATGATGCTTGGTCTAGCACTTTCGATGTTTGGCAAGGCGAGATCCATCATGGATCTGTAAACTGGTTGTTTTTGTTCTTGTTCTTGTTCTTCTTTCATTTCTTCTTGTTGTTGCCTTCTTCTCTTGTGAAAATTTCTCTCGATTTCTGGATCAAAATGCACTAGTTCCTCAGGTGAGTGTCGCATGCACTGCAAGAGAATTCGGCAGTTCACAGATTGAAAAGAGTGATTAAAATTTTAATAGAGAAAAATCAAATAAAACAAATTAAAATCTCAATAGTCCCCGGCAGCAGCGCCAAAAACATGATCGATGGAATACTAACACTTAAATTTTCTATAAAAATCTCTCAGTTCCAGTCGAAATAATCGCAAGTGCACGATTCAAGTTATAATAAGATGTACTGAGTACGAGTATCGTCCTCAGGGACTAAACAATAATAATTTGTTTCTTTAATTTTTAACTACACAAAGTATCTAAAAGTTGATTTTGGAGTCTATCTAACATTTAATACTAAGAACTCAGTGTAAATAAATATAAATTTCACAACCAAGAAACCAATTCTCACGACTGAAAAATAACAATTTGAAAAGATTTTGTTGGAATTTTGGTTCACCTTCCTCCTAATTGAACTGGACGATTGGAACTTAATTTATGCGCATAAGTTTGACAGAAATTCTTGAAACATTGACCTTCTCTCTAGAGGTTATGCCAAACTAATCAAATCAGTGAAACAATTAACTCTCTCTAATTATTGATCACGACAGATTTCTTTGCGTTCTATGAATTCTACAGCTTTCAATTGGTGGTCTATGGCTATCAACATGTACTAAATACCATATCTCTATGCATATTTTAAGTCCATGGATTTTATCATTTGTCCTAACTATGAACCTATCTCTCGACAGCAATTCACAATTTACGAATCTATGTTAAGGGTAGCTAATAATCAACATAGAGAAAACACATGATAAAATAAATTATAAACATAAATCAAATCTCAATACGTCAGGTGATTAAATCACACTACAATGTTTCGGGGTTCGGATCCCTTTTATTCCAACAAAATAAAAGTTTAGCTGCTGAACTTCATTACAAAATTCAATCTAAAAATTTTTAACATAAAAATTCAGAAAAGATGAAGGGAAAAACTCCCAACGGAGATGAGAAATCTTCAATATCCTAGTTGTTGTCTGCCTCCTTCTGTGCGCCCGAGTAACCTCCAAAATCTATGGAAAGAATTGTTTTTATAGTCCCCAAGAATCCTTCCCGAAATAAACTCTCCAAAATATTAAAATTCCAAGTCTGCGCATCGCGCCCGTTCGGTAGAAAATTGCCGCTCGGGCGCCTGAAAATTGGCCAGCTACTATTTTTCCTAAGCATGAGTGCGCGCAGGCGGTAGAAAAGTGCCGCCTGCGCGCCCTGTATTTTTCCAAAAATATAAATTCCTTCTCTTTATTTTCTTACGGCCTCATGCGTGCATCGCCTTCTCACCAAAAATCAGCATTTACTAGTGATTTCCTGTAGTATAAACAAATAAACCAGAGGAGTGACTACAAACACAATAAAACAATAAACAGAACAAGAATGGTAAAGAACAAACACAACGTAAACGAAATGAATGCAAAACAAACACAAAACATGCAAAACTAATGCAATAGCCCTGAGCATTGGTGTTCTTAAGATCCCAGGCGACCATCAAATTCCCTCGGATTAGGTCTCTTGGGGCCGGAAGACACATTATGTTCGTTTCCATCATCGTACGGCGAGCGAAGAGCAATCTTGCATGTCTCGGTATCGCATAAATTCGGTTGGGACTACTCCGGAAAGGGTTTTCCCCGCCATAGTCGGGTGGGTCAAATCATGGGGGCGATATCAAATTTCTGAGAGTTCGAGGTGCATTTGTGACACTTATCGGGTTTGGAGATGCTCGATTGTTTTGTTGCATGTTTGATCCGCAATAGCCTTGAGCATTGGTGTTATTAAGCTCCAATGCGTCCGTCAAGGTCCCTCGTTTTAGGCCTCATTGGGGCCGAAAGGCACATTATGATCATTGCTATCATGGATCGGCAAGCTGGGAGCAGTCGTGCCTATCCCGTTCTCTTTATTGGAGCATGGGTCTCGCTTGCGATTGATTTCCCACATCTTCATGTTTGGATATCTGTTCTTGCATCTGAGGTTGAGAATAAACTTGAAACTCTAGTAAGGCTTGCATCCCCATGTCGTTCGGTTAGATCGATTGGTCCGTGAGTTCGTGGGCAAGATGTTTCAAGTGGCTTCGATCATATGATATCTCTTTCTTGCGGCAGTTTTTCGGACGCGTCCATGTGGACTCTCGTTGCATGTTTGATCCGCAATATCCTTGAGCATTGGTGTTCTTAAGCTCCCATGCGACCATCAAAGTCCCTCGGTTCAGGAAGCATTGGGGCCGAAGAGCGCATTATGGTCATTGCTATCGTGGATCGACGAGTGGCAAGCAATCGCGTGTGTCCCAATCTTCGTCCGACATTTTGTTTCTCTCGTCGCATCGATGACATGTGTATTCGTGTAAGTCTCGGGGCATTTTCTTGAGCTCTTTGGTTGTCTTCCACCTCTTTCCATTGTGTTGGAGCGGTGGATGACTTAGCCTATGTGTTCAAAAATTTCCGTACGTAACAACACGTGAGTGTTCGTTGGTGTGTCCCGGTAAGTTGAGTCCCTTCTTGCGCAGTGAAAATATATTGGGCATGCCTCTTCAGTGAATGGTTCAAGTTTCGGGAACATCTTGGTCGAGCTTGGTTTTTTGTGTTCGATACCCAAAGTGCGGGAATTCATCGGATTTAATGACCCTTTCTTCTTTTGCTGCGAGCTATCGGGTTCGTGGTACGGGACGAGCTTTTGCAACAAATGTCGTTATCCAACCCTCTCGAATTTTAATGGTCTTGAGTTTCTGGATCAATGGCACCTCGCTCAGTCTCTCGGTCACGGAGTACTTCGTGGGTACAGGCGTCATCGGTCTCTATTTTCCCCAATAAAAAGCGCCCCGCGCTACGTGCGAACGACAATTGGTGTTGTTTTTTATTTGTCCATGCGGTGCCAAGAGTCGACATGGAATGCTACCTGGTTGATCCTGCCTGTAGTCATATGCTTGTCTCAAATATTAAGCCATGCATGTGTAAGTATGAACTAATTCAGACTGTGAAACTGCGAATGGCTCATTAAATCAGTTATAGTTTGTTTGATGGTACCTGCTACTCGGATAACCATAGTAATTCTAGTGCTAATACGTGCAATAGACCCCGAATTCTGGAAGGGATGCATTTATTAGATAAAAGGTCGACACGGGATCTGCCCGTTGCTGCGATGATTCATGATAACTCGACGGATCGCACGGCCCTTGTGCCGGCGATGCATCATTCAATTTTTTTCCCTATCAACTTTCGATGGTAGGATAGTGGCCTAATATGGTGGTGACGGGTGACGGAGAATTAGGGTTCTATTTTGGAGAGGGAGCCTAAGAAACGGCTACCACATCCCAGGAAGGAAGCAGGCGCGCAAATTACCCAATCCTAACACGGGGAGGTAGTGACAATAAATAACAATATCGGGCTCTACGAGTTTGGTAATTGGAATGAGTACAATCTAAATCCCTTATCGAGGATCCATTGGAGGGCAAGTTTGGTGCCAGCAACCGCGGTAATTCTAGCTCCAATAGCGTATATTTAATTTGTTGCAGTTAAAAAGCTCGTATTTGGACTTTGGGTTGGGTCGGCCGGTCCGCCTTTGGTGTGCACCGGTCATTTCATCCCTTCTACCGGCGATGCGATCCTGGCCTTAACTGGCCGGGTCGTGCCTCCGGCGCTGTTACTTTGAAGAAATTAGAGTTCTCAAAGCAAGCCTATGCTCTGAATACATTAGCATGGGATATCATTATAGGATTTCGCTCCTATTACGTTGGCCTTCGGGATCGGAGTAATTATTAACAGGGACAGTCGGGGGCATTCGTATTTCATAGTCAGAGGTGAAATTCTTTGATTTATGAAAGACGAACAACTGCGAAAGCATTTGCCAATGATATTTTCATTAATCAAGAACGAAAGTTGGGGGCTCGAAGATGATCAGATACTGTCCTAGTCTCAACCATAAACGATGCCGACCAGGGATCGGTGGATGTTACTTTATGGACTCTGCCGGCACCTTATCATAAATCAAAGTCTTTGGGTTCCGGGGGGAGTATGTTCGCAAGGCTGAAACATAAAGGAATTGACGGAAGGGCACAACCAGGAGTGGAGCCTGCGGCTTAATTTGACTCAACACGGGAAAACTTACCAGGTCTAGACATAGTAAGGATTGACAGACTGAGAGCTATTTCTTGATTCTATGGGTGGTGGTGCATGGTCTTTCTTAGTTGGTGGAGCGGTTTTTCTGGTTAATTCCGTTAATGAATGAGACATCAGCCTACTAACTACCTATGCGGAGGTACACCTTCACGGCCAGCTTCTTAAAGGGACTACGGCCTTTTAGGCCGCGGAAGTTTGAGGCAATAACAGGTATGTATTGCCCTTAGATGTTCTGGGCCGCACGCGAGCTACACTAATGTATTAAACGAGTCTATAGACATGACCGGCGGGTCTTGGTAATCTTTGAAATTTCATCCTGATGGGGATAGATCATTGCAATTTTTGGTCTTCAACGAGAAATTCCTAGCAAGCGGGAGTCATCAGCTCGCGTTGACTACGTCCCTGCCTTTTGTACTCACCGCCCGTCGCTCCTACCGATTGAATGGTCCGGTGAAGTGTTCGGATTTCTCCGACGTGGGCGGTTCGCTGCCCGCAAATTAGCGAGAAGTCCACTGAACCTTATCATTTAGAGGAAGGAGAAGTCGTAACAAGGTTTCCGTAGGTGAACCTGCGGAAGGATAATTGTCGAAACCTCGAAGCAGACCCGTGAACATGTTTTAATACGCTGCTCCAACGTCACGGCCTCGACCCCAAGTGTCTCGCAAAGCCGATTGGGAGTACCTAACCTCTCGGCATGGAAGCGCCAAGGAAAATCGTAATTGCTACTCTCCGTTCGTGGTGTCATCTGCGGTGCCCAGGACGTGACTAGGAGGCGCCTATCGAATAGATATGTACAACGACTCTCGGCAACAAATATCTCGGCTCTCGCATCGATGAAGAACGTAGCGAAATGCGATACTTGGTGTAAATTGCAGAATCCCGTGAACCATAGAGTCTTTGAACGCAAGTTGCGCCCGAAGCCATCTGGTTGAGGGCACATCTGCCTGTGTGTCACGCATCTCGTCGCCCCCAGGGTCTCCCCCGCGCTCGTAAAATACGGGGTGGTGATGCATCCATCCGAAGAAGGGGCGGAAACAGGCCTCCCTTTATCCTCACATAGAGGCCGGACCAAAATAGGATTCCGTGTCGATGCATGTCACACGATACTTGGTGGTTGTATTCCTCGACTCACGAACTATCGTGTGGAGCACTAGATTGCCCCTCGATTGTGACCCCAGGTTAGGCGGGATCACCCGGTGAGTTTAAGCATATCAAAAAGCGGAGGAAAAGAAACTTACAAGGATTCCCCTAGTAACAGCGAGCGAACCGGGAATAGCCCAACATGAGAATCGGGCAACCATGTCGTTCGAATTGTAGTCTGGAGAAGCGTCCTCAGTGGAGGACCGGGCCCAAGTCCCCTGGAAAGGGGCGCCAGAGAGAGTGAGAGCCCCGTCATGCCCGGACCCTATCGCACCACGAGGCACTATCGGCGAGTCGGGTTGTTTGGGAATGCAGCCCCAATCGGGCGGTAAATTCCATCCAAGGCTAAATACGGGCGAGAGACCGATAGCGAACAAGTAACGCGAGGGAAAGATGAAAAGGACTTTGAAAAAAGAGTCAAAGAGTGCTTGAAATTGTTGGGAGGAAAGAGGATGGGGACCGGCGATGCGCCCCGGTCGGATGTGGAAAGGCGAGAGCTGGTCCGCCGATCGACTCGGGGTGTGGACCAAGATGGATCAGGGTGGAGGCCAAAGCCCGGGCAGTTGATATGCCCGCAGAATTCCGTCGCCTCAATCGTGGCGGACAGCACGCGCCTTAATGCTTGCCTCGGCGACTGCATGCTCCCGGTGCAGGCCAGTGGGCTCCCCATTCGACCCGTCTTGAAACACGAACCAAGTAGTCTGACATGTGTGCGAGTCAACGGGCGAGAAAACTCGTATGGCGCAAGGAAGCTGACTGGCGCGATCCCCCTCGAGGGGTGCAACGCCGACCGACCTTGATCTTTTAAGAAGGGATCAAGTTAGCATACCTGTCGGGACCCGAAAGATGGTGAACTATGCCTTAGCGGGGCAAAGCCAGAGGAAACTCTGGTGGAGGCCCG
>NW_027331802.1:75000-90000 GCF_033568475.1 Henckelia pumila
TATCATGCATAAATAATGCATCTATGGTGTTGGTTTTGTGCCACCATGGGTGCCCAAGTTGGGAGCACCGTGCGCATAGGCGGGCGGCCACGTGCGGTGCGTAGCGCAAACGAGCGAGCCAAACGATGATTCTCACGGCACAAATATTTTTTTCTCTCGCGTTCTCATGCATAAATAAGACATTTATGTTGTCGGATTTGCATTTGGCCCACAAAAAAAAAATTTTAAAAAGAAAAATTTTATTATGATTCCTCGGCCTAAATATGCACTTTTTATGAAACTTGGATTTTTTTTTCTAAGTATACTATAGGAGGAGGAGGGTGTTTGGTCATGGGCTTTGTTGAGGTGTTGGGGCAATGCTTGCCATTGCCCCCCATGCTCGGCCAACCCCATGCCACCCTCTCCCGATGGTCGCCGCCTCCGGCCACCGCTCCAGCCGGCGACCGGCGGCGGAGATTTTTCACCCGGGCGCCATTTCGAACCCCGTTTTTTGTTATAGTGCACGCATGAGCTTGATAAATGTGCATTGAACTCTTTGTAGGCTTGTTTCCCATTACGATTTGTCGGAAAGAAAGATTAGATGTTTGGGAATCAAGCGTGCGTACGCGTTCATCACTCGTTTCTTCTTAGCTAATGTTTGCACAATGCTTTGAAACGGGATTCAAAATTTCGTTCTATCGATTGTGCCTCCCCCCACCTCACCGGCCCTCCCCCCATCCCGAATCTTTGCGTTCTTGTTTTTGTGCTTTGCGTGAGATTGAGAATAAGCTTGAGATTCTAGTATGGCCTCTCTTCTCCAAGTCGGTCCGTTACAACAACGGGGATTTTTGGTTCATGCTCGAGACTTTTATGTTCGTTCGCCCATGATATCTCATGCTTGGGGCAATTTCTTGGATGCGTCCATGCGGGGGATGCCTCAGTATTGAATAAATTCTCTTGGGACTCCGGCAAAGGATTCCCCCACAGTCGGGCCGATTAAATCAAGGGGGCGATGTCCAATGTTTTAGATTTCGAGGTGCATTTGTGACACATGTTGGGGTTGGAGATTCTCGATTGTTTTGTTGCATGTTTGATCCGCAATATCCCTGAGCATTGGAGTTCTTAAGCTCCCATTTGACCATCAAAGTCCCTCGGTTTAGGACGCATGGGGCCGGAAGACACATTATGGTCGTTGCTATCGTGGATCGGCGAGCGGCGAGCAATCTTGCATGCATCGGTATTGCATTAATGCGCTTGGGACTACTTTGTCAAGGATTTTCCCCCCATAGTCGGGTCGGTCAAATCATGGGGGCAATATCAAATGTCTTAGAGTTCGAGGTGCATTTGTGACACTTATCGGGGTTGGAGATGCTCGATTGTTTTGTTGCATGTTTGATCCGCAATAGCCTTGAGAATTGGTGTTCTTAAGCTCCAATGCGGCCGTCAAAGTCCCTCGGTTTAGGTCGCATTGGGGCCGGAAGGCACATTATGGTCATTGCTATCATGGATCGGCGAGCGGGGAGCAGTCGTGCCTATCCCGTTCTCTTTATTGGAGCATGGGTCTTGCTTGCGATTGATTGCCCACATCTTCGTGTCTGGATATCTGTGCTTGCATATGAGGTTGAGAATAAGCTTGAAACTCCAGTAAGGCTTGCATCCCCATGTCGTTCGGTTAGATCGATTGGGCCGTGAGTTCTCGCGCAAGATGTTTCAAGTGGGTTCGATCATATGATATCTCTTTCTTGCGGCAGTTGTTCGAACGCGTCCATGTGGACTCTCGTTGCATGTTTGATCCGCAATAGCCTTGAGCATTGGTTTTCTTAAGCTCCCATGTGACCATCAAAGTCCCTCGGTTCCGGACGCATTGGGGCCGGAGAGCACATTATGGTCATTGCTAGGTGTTCGAAAATTTGCGTACGTAACAACACGTGAGTGGTCGTTGGTGTGTCTCGGTAAGTTGAGTCCCTTCTTGCGCAGCGAAAACATATTGGGCATGTGACCGTCTAAATCTGTATGATTAAAAATCAACTGGCAAGCGTACCAGGTCAAGTAATAATATAGTTGACAAAGGTTCAGATGCGAATCCACAGAGACTGTATAAATATGAATACCAAAATATAATTATTTCTACTTAATCTACACTAATGAAAAATAGTGATTCAAATTTTAAACTATTAATTAAAATTGCAAATAAAATTTAATTAATTAAAACAAAGCAGAAATTTTGATTTAAATCAAATTTGGGAAAAGCTTGATCAAGGACTCACGTAGGTACCAGACAATTCATGTAACAAACAATCAATCTAAGACATCAGACTTAATCTTAATTCACGGGAATTTTCCTAATTTGTTCGAAGGACTATTTCTAGAACAATCAAACCTATTTAAATATTGATGAACTAATCTTTCGTAATTCTAATCAAATTCGAATGCATGAGTAACTGTGAAAATTCAGTAAACACCTAAACCACATAATGAAACAGAATTCTATTTCTAGTCAGTTTTACACTTTGTTGATTATTGAAGCGATCAAAATCGAAAACTCCTTTGTCGAATTGGAATCAATTAACATGCAAACAAATAACTGGGCAAGAAATTCACATGGCAAATATGACTTCAACAATCAATAAAATAGAATCAAGTCTAAAAATCTCAAATAAACAAATCAAGTTTTATACATAAACTGTCTGGCCCAATCACATGGCCTTGATCGAAAGAGAAAACTACTCACTAATCAAATTCATAATTTAAACAAAGTTCAAAACCATAAAAATAAAAATACTAGAATAGAAGAAAATCTGAAGAAATTGGTTCCGCAACCGCCGTGTTCTTTGCGTGTAATCAAAGAGACAAAAGTCTGCAAAAAGAGTATAAAATTTCTATTTATAGGTCCGCGCCAATTAGAATCCTCGAGGACATGAAATTCTCAGATCTTGTGCCTCACGAACACGCGCGCGCGTGCCTGGGATATCTTGCGCGCGCATAGCTTTGAAAGTCAGTGGCCTCTAGAAAGCCTCGCCCGCGCGCGACTTCCCTGCAACAACGCTCTGTCCGTTTCTTCTGCGCGCGCGGGGCAGGAGCTCGCCCGCGCGTGCCTTGGCTTGAATCCCTCTGTTGATTTCTTCTACGCACGCGCGAGGAGTAGACCTCGCGCGTGCGCGGCTTGTCCACACAGAAACTCCAAAAATTGCTTCTTTTCCTATAAAATTCAACCAGGAGAGTATAATGCAAACACATAAAATAAAATACTAATAAAACTCACGAAAATAAAATAAATGCATGCAAAATAAATATAAATAGACATAAAATAATGCGTATGAAACACACTTATCAACAACCCCATACTTAAACCTTGCTCGCCCTCGAGCAAGACATGCAAACACACAAAACTAAAAATCAAGAAATACTATGGTGCAATGGCCTCAACAATAAAATGCAAAAGTTTATAAATAAACTAGTTCACCGCATGAATTTATAATCTCTTCAACTCATGCTTCCAAGTGCCTTCATCCAAATCCAATCCACACATTCCTAAATCATGAGGACTTTATAATGTAACAAGGGGATCAAACAAATGGTATGAACACAGTCACAATCAGTTTAATACCAAAAAAAATAGTGCGTGCATGTATTGATTTAAATTCATGCTTATCAACAGTGTCTGTCAACAGTCCATATGCAAGATTCTCACAACTCTTCTCCACTAGTATATTGGGCAACTGTGACTCGGGCAAGAGGACTTAATAAGCTTGTAATGTTAGGCCAGGCTTATGGCTACAAATGAAGGATAACAGTTCAAAGCAATGAGTAAATTATGAGTACTATTATTATTCACCTACTTCTTCTTGTTTCATTCCAAATCACCTCATCAAACCATTGATTCACTTCGTTTTTCATATTTCCCTTTTCAACCCATGCTATAAATTTGTTTTATTCTTTTTCTTTTTCACCACTACTTTCTTTTTTTCTCTTTTTTTTCACACCATTCCACTCTTTAAATTCAAATTTAGGAGAATAGATAATTCACAAATTCAACTTACTCCTTTTAAGGTGGGAATTAGTGTATAAGCTATTAAAAGGTACTGAATGTAGGACCTTGAATAGATGACGAATGGGGGTTTATCACACGTTTTCACGCATGACATTCGATTTCATTAAAGCTCAAATAAGGTACTAGGGATAGAATGTATCAATGGGCAGCATGAAAGGCTCAAAAGATTCACAGAAAAATTGCCTAGATCATCCCTAATCACAGTTCTGCCTGTATTGCGCCTCGAAGAGTGTTCGAACTAGTTCTAGACAAATTTCAATTCACCATCAAATCACACAAATTCAATCAGTGCAGAAACATACAATCATCAAAAGGAAATGATGATTATCAACAAACTCAGAAAATGTACCTCATGTACTCATATAAGTGTAGGCTCAAAAGGGAAACTAGAGATAATTACTTCAAAGAAAATCAGGCCCAAAAATCCCAACAACGCCTCAATCATCTCTATGTTTGCATTTTTCAAACTCAGATTCTATCACAAGTCACAGAGTATATTAGAGATCATTCATCTAATTTGTTTCACCGGTTAAAATTGGTACAAAAAAAAAGCAGTTTCATCATTGGCCATGCTATCCAATTCTTTCTTGACTCAACACATAAGCAACAAAATGATATGTTATGAATACGAACTAGATGAAACTAACGAAACAAAATGAATGCAAACAGAATGAACCCAAAACACGAAAACTAAACAACTAAACACCCCCCATACTTATCCAAAGCATTGCCCTCAATTCTTCGGAAAACAAACAACGACAACAGAAACAAAATGAAAACATAACTAAAAGAGAAACAAAAAGACTCCCCTGGTGACAAGTCATCTTATTATTCGTCAGAAATGGAGGGATCCTGCGGTGCCACGGGAACAAACTGAGTCGGCATATCAGACTGGAATGGGAATTGTGGCGGATAATGAAGTGCTGCTAAAAATCCCGAAGTGTCAAGTCTCAACTGAGTCGCCATGTTGCGCATCATGTCTTCCACATTCTGAAGATGAGTGTAAGTAGCCTGAAAATATTCCATGGCATAGTGGTTGAAGGCGGAGCCCTCAATGGCCATGTCCTGAGCGGTGCAGCGAGGAGGTGCTGGTGATGGTGGGCGCATGCTAGATGAGCTCCCAACCTGAGGCTGACCACTATAAAACTCTAAATTGCTCTTTGTTTGCTTAGAAGTGACAAGCTTCTTGTGAGACCCCGTTTCTAATTCTCTAAATTCGACTAAATACAAATAATTGAACAATATAGACTGCGGAAAGTAATCAAGAATATATATTTTTTTTAAATAAAAACACTGCGCGCCCGCGCCAAATCAGGCGCGCCCGCGCATAGGCTTCGCAAAATAACTGCGCGCCCGCGCTAAGAATCGAGCGCCTGCGCCCTACCTTCGTACACTAACGGCGCGCGCGCACCAAGCATCGCGCGCCCGCGCGATGCTCACGCACCAAAAATTAAATTCTCCCCAGGAGCTGCGCGCCCGCGCGAACCCATTGCGCGCCCGCGCGATCTCTTCGAATTAAGGCAAAAAGACCTCGAAAACTACTGTCCAAGTTCCAAATACAATACCAACAGCAACCAAACTTCAAACATCAAAATACAAGAATTCTAATTAGTCTAAAACACCAACAAAACGATGTTTAACAATACAAGTTCGACAATAGGGTTCATTCGAATAATCAATACAGTACAAGTCCAAAAGGTACGACCCTATGACACATGGTGTCTCACTTCTATCAACTCATGGGCCTTCTCCCCACTTTTAAAGGGGAGTTTCATGCCCTTCCCAGGGATAGAACCTTGGACCACCAGGAATATATCCAAAGTTCTTTCAATCCATGTACCATTATGTCCTCTGCAGAGGGTGCGGGCCCAATCCATTACAAAAAATCCTGGTACCATTGAGCTAGACTAGCTCAATGGTACCAGGATTGAGTTGAACTTGGATATATGCCTGGTGGTCCAAGGTTCTATCCCTGGGGAGGGCATGAAACTCCACTTTTCAGGTAGGGAGAAGGCCCATCAGTTAGAATATGGCTGGACCGGCCCAGAACAGAAGCCAGATGGGCTAGAGCAGAGGGTTCGGGTCCAGTCCATTACAAAAAAAGGGCGCCTTTTTTTTGTAATGGACTGGCACGCACCCTCTGCTCTAGCCCTTCTGGCCTCTGCTCTGGGCCGGCCCAACCATACTCTAACTCATGGGCCTTTCTCCCCACCTGGAAAGGGGAGTTTCATGCCCTCCCCAGGGTTAGAACCTTGGACCACCAGGCATATATCCAAGTTCTGCAACTTGATTTTCCGCGCCCTTCCTGTCAACAAATTTCAAATCAAATTCTTGCAAAAATAAAACCAAACGAATTAACCTGGGTTTAGCATCCTTTTTGCTCATCAAATACTTCAATGCCGAATGATCCGTGTGAATGATGACTTTGCTTCCCACCAAATAAGACCTAAATTTATCTAAGGCAAACACGACTGCGAGAAGTTCTTTTTCAGTAGTTGCATAGTTCAGTTGGGCGGCTGACAGGGTGATACTGGCGTAGTAAATCACATGAAGTGCTTTGTCCCTCTTTTGTCCAAGCACGACTCCCAATGCAGTGTCACTGACATTACACATCAATTCAAATGGAAGATTCCAGTCAGGCGCTACTATCACTAGTGTCGTGGTTAATTTCTGCTTCAATATCTGAAAGGCCTGCAAGCACTCAGCAGAAAAATTAAAAGGCACCTCTTTGATTAACAAATTAGTGAGGGGTTTAGCAATGGAAGAAAAATACTTAATAAATCTCCTATAGAAACCTGCATGCCCAAGAAAACTTCGAATTCCTTTCAAATTCGTGGGGGGTGGAAGTTTTTCAATTACTTCAAGTTTTGCTCGATCTACCTCTACACCTACCTCAGACACATTATGTCCTAAAACAATGCCCTCTTTCACCATGAAGTGGCATTTTTCCCAATTCAACACAAGATTAATTTCCTCACATCTCTGCAACACTTGTTTTAGATTAAATAAACATGCATCAAACGACGATCCAACCACAATGAAATCATCCATAAACACTTCTATAAACTTTTCAACCATATCATGAAAAATAGCCATCATACACCTCTGAAAAGTGGCAAGGGCATTGCACAATCCAAACAGCATCCGTTTATATGCAAAAGTACCATAAGGACGTGTAAAAGTGGTTTTATGTTGGTCCTCAGGTGCTATAGTAATTTGCATATATCCGGAATACACATCTAAAAAATAATAAAACGCATGCCACTACAAGAAAAATTGGTTTTCCTAAAACTTTCTTAATGACATTTTTTCAACAATGTCATTATATATACACATATCATGACACTGATTAAAAATCAAAATTTTAATGAAAAAAAAATCTAATTAGATATATTATTATGACATTTTTAAAAAATGTCACTAAAAATAATCTATTTTTCCCACCACGAACTATGCTAAATTTTCAACTATCCCTCCAAAAATTACATTATTTGGCCGCTACTTTTTTCATCTCTCTCCCAAAAACTAACTGATCAGCCCTAATTTCTTCCCCTCTCCCTGTATTGTTCCTTTTTTGTTGCTCGTCGGTCTTCACCCAATGCCAGAAATCGTCGCCCGTGCGTTCCAACTTCTTCACCATCTACCACCAACGCTATCATCCTCAAAGTTGGTCTCGCTGAGGTCTTATGCATTATTTTCCTCTGTCTCTCACACGATGGAAACTCGATGTGCGCTCGGTTTTTTTTTTTTACTATTTACTAGCGATTTCTTGTTTATTTCTGTGATTTCAGTTGTCAAAGAGATTGTAACCGAGCTTAGTTAGAAGTTTGATAAAGCAGAGCTCTATTTCCAGCCGTGACCCGAGCTGTTCAACCTATGTTCTCTGTCGTTCTGTTTTTTTTTGGTTACCTGCTCGATTGGTTTCAATTTCAAGGAAGTTTTAAGGTCAATTTCGGTCCCTTTACATGTTCGATTGAGTATGTGTATCCCTTTGAATTTAATTTTATTTGGTCGCGATGTTCGATTTTGGGAGGGATAGTTGAAAATTTTAATTTAATTTTATTCGTAGGAAGGTTCCCATCATGAGAAATGTAGAATTATTTCTCTCGGCCATTTATAGAGGGAGAACATTTCAGGTTCTAAGGGGTTAAAATCTTTGTCATTTGGGTTTTCATGGAGAAGGAATCCATAGTCTTCAAGAAGCTCCATATTTGTGTATGTGCCGTAGCTTATAGAAGAACCTGCGGGCAAGAAATATAAGTTATAAACTGTAGTTATGCTCATCCGTCGAACAATTATGTTTATTGCTTCAATTATCTCACTAATTTGATCAATTTGTAGATGATCATGCGCTTTTAGCTCCTGAGTTAGAATATCAGAAGCCTTATGTGGCCATAATTAAGGTTGCCCTCATGCCTTAGTTCCTCTGAGATACAAGGTGATGTGATGAATGCAGGATCCTTTGTAGACAAAGTTTCATGATCTTAGGTAACTCTTTCTTTATGGTATTTCTATTTTTCTAATGTTGGGAAGGAAGAAAAAAGAGTGATGGATCGTGAACTAGCACGTGCTAAGGTTTCCGCATAACGTGTTGCTTTTGTGGTTGAAAATGATTGGAAAGATGCCAATGACAAAGTAATGCCAGTAAAGCAATAGCTGGAAGAAAGAAAATTTTACCAGGTATACTAAATCTGCATCATGTTCTCCTTCTCTTTTGCTTTCACCTTCATGCTTCTTATGTTCAAGAGGCCAAAGGCTTCAAGATTGCTCCATATAGTCGCTGCCTTCTGGCTCACTTATGCTTTCACTCTTCTCTTCTCTGCTGTTATTCTCGCAACTATATATCCTCAACAGATCCACCTAGGCTTGAATATATATATCCTAAATTTTGCTTGTGATTCAGTTTGTTGCTAAGTTACTAGAGTACTAGACAACTGTTTAACATTTGCCTACTTAAAAATTTGAATCACGATATTTTGGGGTGTCTGGAGTTCTTCTATTTAGTTTAAATAAACTCGAAAGTAAAAAAAGCTTCATTACATGTTTACTTGTTCATGTAAAAGAACTTCAGTGTTATACAGTCATTTACACTTTTATCAGTAATATAAGCATTAGTATTCATTTAATTAGTCTCTTCTCAATGCCAATATGGAGTTAATCAAAGTTCCCATTATTTTATCTTTGAGACATGTGCTTTTTCTTTTTTATCTTTCTTATTATCATCTAGATTCTTTAAGGGCCTGAACTAGTTGTGGATCTGCAAGACTATGATTATTCTCTAGACATGTGGAGCCTTGGATGTATGTTCGCTGGAACGGTAAACATCCTTCTAGTTAAAAAAATATGTTAATCATTTTTATTTCCATTTGAATTATCATTACTTCTAATTCGCAGCTTTTTCGGAAGGAGCCATTCTTCTATGGTCATGACAACGGATCGTCTTGTCAAAATAGCGAGGGTATTAACAAATTACAATGGCAATTTCTTCTTGCTTTTAATTAATATTGGACTGATTTAAGAACACTCGTTTGTAAATGTTCGTGTGTTTTGATAAGAGTATATCTTACTCAAATTTTTTATAATGCACAGTGTGCCTTCTGCTTTTCTTGTTCAGTTTATTAGAGAGCACCGATCAAAATGGGCCGATCATGGTGTTAATGTTTATTCTGCTGCTTGCCTGAAACCAAATCCATATGGATTCACTTTGAATGCCTAAATTGTTTCTAGAAATCTATTTTAATGATGTTATTTTGATTCCTAATGATGCTTGTAAATTGCTCCTCTAACTGGAGGTCGAGCTTAAATAATTGAAATCAGAAGATATTAATGGGTGGTTTTAAGTTCATATTTATTTGTAATGAATTATTATTTTCTGTTCTATAGTATTTGGTGATAAAATAAAGTTTTGTGTTTTTTTTCTGTCGTAGTTCTTCTCCTTGCTTTAGTTTCATTTGCGAATCCATTTTCTGTCCATGTGTTTCTCTGGAGACATTGAGATTGCGACTCATCAGTTTTCGTATGTATATATTCATTCTAGTTTCGAAGCATTGATTATCTCCACGTGTTTTGCTTCTGTTAATTGTTTGCATCTGTATTTTCTAATTCACTTTTGTTTCATAGCGTGCATGAGAAGAAACCTTACTTCTTGAAAGGTAATTCTTTTAATCTTGTTAAGATGTATGGGTTTTTAGGTTTGGTTCCATATAAACTAAGGGTTGGTCGTGTGTTCTCTAGATTTGCTGTATGATGTGTCCATTAGTTTTTTTTTTTTGCATTTTGTTAATGGTCTAAAAAGCTGCATCAGATTCTATTTTTGGGTTCTCCTTCGGTCGATCGGCTAGACGTCTTTGTCGAAGGACCTTATGGGCCTGCTTCCACTGATTTCCTAAGGTATATATACATACTCACCTGAAATGATAATAGATTATTGTGATCTAAATAATTATGTGATGGACAGAGGAACCACATAAATGGTGCAATTATTTTATTCCTGCCACCGTGAAATTAGTAAGTAGGCAGAGTCTTTTAGTTGAGATGAGTAGCACTTATGTAGATACCGCATATGCTAATTTTTTTAGTGGAAAATGAACTGAAAGGGAGTTTCGCTGACCTATCGATTCACGAATATGGATGCATTGTTGTTAAGAAATTGGGTGCATCCAGAGGGAAACTTGCACCTCGAATCATCAACGAGATAATCGGAAGTCCAAGGTTCTTGTATGTCCTAGTAGATCCTTGTGGCTACTCTGTTCTCGAATGTGCCAAGGACTACTGTAAGGTTGGTATAACAATACTTGTCTTTGTTTCTATATATGTTTATGGTCTAGCTAGCTCAAAATAAACAATCAATCCTTATGATTCATTATTAGTGTCATATTTGGATAAATGATAGCTTGTCAATTTCTCATTTGGTATGATATTCATTAGTTTAAATTTAAATTTAAATTTCTTTATTTATGTGAATATTTTATACATTATATTTAACAAATATATGAATTTTTATTATAGGTGACAGGATTATTGGATTTTGTTTAAGATGAGATGGTTGAAGATGCACAAGAAGTTGCAGATGTTTTTCTTTATGAGACTTAGTTTTTTTATTTGTTCTTAAACTAAATACTTTAGATACATTTGTTGGTGTATTGATATTTTTTGAGGTGACAAATTTTTCATTAGTATTGCACATTATTGATTAATGCAAGATGAATGTCATTTAATTTTTATTTCAAAAATTTTATTTGTATTTATGTTAATTTGTTATATGATTGAATTATATAATAAAAATCTTGAAATTGGATGATATTATATTATATGAAAAATTTTATGTAACAATAGCATATAAAATCATGTATATAAAAATGTCATAGTAAAACTCATATGGTGACATTTCCAAAGTCATTGTAAACAACTATTAATGACAAAATTTAATGTTTATATAGGTAAGTATAAATGACATTTTTAAGTGTCACCATAAATTACATAATGAGGCATTTTAAATTGATCTTATAAGCTATCTTTAGTGACATTTTTTATTGTCACTATAAATAAAATACATATACTTGTCAGTGTCCTTATAAATGATTTTAAAGGACACATCAACTTGTCATTGTTACCATTATAACAAGACAAATATAAGTGTCTTTAAAACATGGGTTTTCCTAAAATTTCGTATTGTCATTATATTAATTTTTTTGTGACACCTATGAAGTTGACATTAATACCATTTAATGACATTACATAATGTCAGCAAGGCTAAGACGACATTAGAATAGAGGACATCCTTTGGAGATGTCACTAAAACTTTAATGTCACTAAAAGTTGAATATAATGACATTTATGAATGTCACTATAGCCCTTTTTTCTTGTATTGTGCCCTGCAAGTCTCTCAACCATCTGATCAATAAAGGGAAGGGGGAAGTGATACTTACGGGTGGCATCATTCAATTTCCTATAATCAATACAAACCCGCCACCCCGTAATAGTTCTAGTAGGAATCAATTCATCATTTGCATTTTTTTTAACAGTCATCCCTCCCTTTTTAGGCACAACCTGAATTGGACTCACCCATTCACTATCAGATATAGGATAGATAATAATTGCATCAAGGAGCTTGATTAACTCCTTTTTCACTACCTCTTGCATCGCCGGGTTGAGTCTCCTCTGGGGTTGAGAAGATGTCTTGTGCTCCGCTTCCATCAATATTTTGTGCATGCACATGGTTGGACTAATCCCCTTGATATCGGCAAAGCTCCATCCGATGGCTCTGATGTATTCTCGAATCACCCGCAACAGTTTTTCCTCCTCACAACCTGTCAAAGAAGATGAACAAATTACTGGCAGTTTATCATTCTTTAATAAATAAAAATATTTCAAATGAGAAGGGAGTGGTTTAAGTTCAAGAGTGGGGGGCTACTCGGTGGATGGCTTCGATGGTTTGGGGTATGGTTAAGCTCCCCCATCTTGGTATTGATGAGTCTGTCAAAGGGTAGACTCCAATCCAAATACCGTGCTACTTCATGAACTTCCTCACTAAAATGGTCTTCATCAGTTGTACCTGTAAAACATATTTCTAATGGATCCACAGATAACTGTTCCTGCAGAGAACACTCAACCAGATCATCAGTAATATCAATTCTGAAAAAATCAGAATTGTCTGCAGGATATCGAATGCCATGAAAAACATTAAATATAACTTTCTCATCATTCATACGCAATATCAACTCTCCCTTATGCACATCAATCAACGCTTTTCCAGTAGCTAAGAACGGTCTACCCAAAATAAGAGGTATCTCTCGATCCTCTTCCATATCAAGCACAACAAAATCCACTGGAAATATGACTTATCAACCTTAACTAGCACATCCTCTACAATCCCCCTTGGATATTTTATATATTTGTCAGCTAATTGCAGGGAGATAGTAGTTAGTTTAACTTCACCAATTCCTAGCTTATCAAAACATGAATAAAGCATAAGATTAATACTTGCACCTAAATCACATAAAGCCTTGTTAAAAAATGATTTTCCAATAGTGCATGGAATTGAAAAGCTACCGGGATCCTTAAGATTTGGAGGAAGTTTATTTTGTAAAATAGCAGAACATTCCTCCGACAACTTCACAGTTTCCAAATCCAGAAGTTTTCTTTTGTTAGACAAAATCTCTTTTAAAATTTTTGCATAACTGGGCATTTGAGCCAAAGCGTCTGCAAAGGGAATATTAATATGAAGCTTTTTGAAAATCTCTAAGAATTTTGAAAATTGATTATCCAATTGCAGTTGCTTTGCTCCTTGGGGGAAAGGAAGTTTACTCAAATCAACATTCTCATTAATAATAGGGTTAGAAACTTACCTTTCTTGCCCGTAGGCGTCGAGTCTGACTACTTTGGCGCTTCCTCCAGCTCTTTTTCCTTGCTTAGCTCACTTTCTTCCTCATCCTCAGTATTCTTCTCCACAGTGTCTGCTTGCGATCTAGTCACCGCCAGAATAGCATTGAAATCATTTGGATTCCTCTCAGTATTGCTAGGCAACGAACCTGCTGGCCTAATTGATAGATGTGTCACTATCTAGCTTATCCGTGTTTCCAACTTTTGCATCATCGCCTCCTGATTGTGTAAACGAGTCTCATTACCCGCTACATATTTCATCATGATTTCTTCAAAGGAGGGCTTCTTCTCGACTGGCTTCGATGTATTAGCTGTAGGGTCTGCAACTTTCCATGAGAAGTTTGGATGGTTCTTCCAACCAGGATTTAAAGTATTGCTGTAGGGATTGTACTGCTGTCTCCCTTGATTCCCCATAAAATTCGCTGCATCAACTTCACATACTTGATGTTCGTCAGACTGTTGAACTTGCACTTGGTTGGCTGAAGATGTCTGCATAACTGCCATCTGATGAGTAAGAGCATCGATCTTGGCATTCAGTGCTATTAGTGCATCGACTTCTAGTATTCAGTCCTATTAGTGCATCTGGCCATCCAATGTTGCTTTCAGCCATATTTCCAATGATTTCCCATGCCTATACCGGTGTCTTCCTGAATAGGCTTCCATTAGCAGCGGTATCCAACATGGATCAAACAAATTGATCAGCCCCATTGTAGAAAGTCTTAGTCTGCTGGATCTGAGTAAGATTATGTTGAGGACACATCCTAAATATCTTTCTGAATCGATTCCAAGCAGCATGTAGAGATTCAGCTTCCTTTTGCCTAAATGTTGTGATATCGGAGAACAGTCTAGCCATCTTTGTAGGTGGGAAATACTTATTCAGAAAGGTCTGAACAAGTTGATTCCATGTAGTAATTAATCCAGCAGGAAAATCGTCTAGCCACTCAACAGCTTCTCCTTGTAGAGAGAATGGGAATAACCGCAGTCGCACTGCATCAGATGTTACCCCCATTCACCTTGAACGTGTCGCAGATCGACAGAAAACGCTCCAGATGAGCATAGAGGTATTCCACAGATGTACCCTCAAATCTAGCTTGCAATTGAATCAGCTGAATAGTAGAGGGTTTCAGCTCAAAATTGTTCCCCTCAACAGTAGGGCGAACTATGCTAGATCCATAGCCTTCAGTTGGCGGACGGATGATATCCCAAACAGTACGATTGTCCGCCATCTCTACTTCAGATTCAGATTCTGACTCTAATTCGAGATTGATATATTTCTTGGCTTTTCGGATCCTGCTAAGCGTGCGTTCGATCTCCAAATCAAGTGGTAATAATTTCGTTGATCGAATGTTTTGCATGCACAACAGAAGGTACATGAAAATCACCAAGAAATTAAAGTCAGAATTTACGAAAATAAAAAAAGTCTAATCTCAAGAGAAATATAAATTCTGATATGAAACAGTCCCCGGCAACGGCGCCAAAAACTTGAACGTCTTAATCGGTATGATTAAAAATCAACTGAAAAGCGTACCAGGTCAAGTAATAATATAGTGGACAAAGGTCCAGATGTCGAACCCACAGAGACTGTATAA
>NW_027331802.1:95000-140903 GCF_033568475.1 Henckelia pumila
GACGATCCTACGCAGTCTTAATCCGTTTCTTGATCTGATCAACAATGTCTGCTGCATGCTGGACTAACTCCGGTCCCTCAGCTTGTCTCTCCCCCACTTCTTCCCAGAAAAGTGTAGTACGACAACATCATCCGTACAACGCCTCAAAAGGTGTCATCCCAATGCTAGTATGATAGCTGTTGTTGTACGCAAACTCAATCAATGGCAAGTGATCCTGCCAGGCTGAACCAAAATCCATGACACATGCACAAAGCATATCCTCCAAAGTTCGGATAGTGCTCTCTGACTGACCATCAGTCTCCGGATGATAAGCAGTACTCAAACTGAGAGTAGTGCCCATCGCACGCTGAACACTCCCCCAGAATCTTGAAGTAAACCTGGGGTCTCGATCACTGACAATGCTCACAGGCACTCCATGAAGTCGAACGATCTCCTGGATGTACAACCTAGCCATGCGATCCACATTGTACTCACGGCTATAGGGAATGAAATGTGCTGACTTGGTAAGTCGGTCAACCACAACCCAGATAGCATCAAACTTCCTCGAGGATACCGGCAAATGGGTCACAAAATCCATCGTGGTAAGCTCCCATTTCCACTCAGGAATAGGCAAACTGTGAAGCAAACCTCCGGGTCGTCGGTGTTCTGCCTTGACCTGCTGACAAACCAAACATCTCGAAACATACTGATACACACTCCGTTTCATCCCTTTCCACCAAAACCGAGTACGTAGATTCTTGTAAATCTTGTTGCTCCCTGGATGAATACTCAACTTAGTACGATGCGCCTGGGACAAGATCCCCCCCGAAAACCATGCAACTGATAGTGAAATCCAAACGAGCTACCCTCATTGGCTAATCGGGCCAATCGCTGGGTCTTCGGATCAGACATCTAAGCATCCCGAATCCGCGAATACAAGGTCGGCTCAGATAAAACTGCAAACATCTGGATACTATGCATACCTTTCTTATGATTGAAGGTGTACCCTGAAGAACAACAATCCTCGATCGCACTAGACATCGAACAAGTCTGAAGTGCGGAAAATTGCACCTTGCGACTCAAGGCATCAACAGTGAGATTAGCAGCTCCCGGATGGTACTTAATCTCACAATCATAATTTTTCAGCAAGTCCATTCAACGTCTCTGCCTCATGTTCAAATCCGCCTGAGTGAACAAGTACTTGAGACTCTTGTGGTCGGTGAAGATCTCAAATCTCTCTCCATAAAGATAATGACGCCATATCTTCAAAGCAAACACAATAGATGCCAACTCCAAATCATGCACTGGATAGTTGTCCTCGTGGATCTTCAACTGTCTAGAAAAGTATGCGATCACATGCCCATTTTGAGTCAAAACACAACCTAACCCCTGAAGAGAAGCATCCGTGTACACCACATACCCTCCGGATCCTGACGGTAATGCCAACACTGGCGCAAAAGTCAACCGTCTTTGAAGCTCGCAAAAATTCTCCTCACACTCGGAGGACCACTCGAAATCCACACCCTTGCGGGTAAGCTGCATCAAAGGTCTAGCTAGTTGAGAGAAGTTCGCAATGAAGCGACGATAATATCCTGATAGACCCAAAAAACTACGGATCTCCGCAACCGTCGTCGGACGCAACCAACTAAGCACAGCCTCTATCTTGCTCGGATCAACAGAAATCCCATCCCTGGATATAATATGGCCCAGAAAGACCACTCGATCAATCCAAAACTCGCACTTACTCAACTTGGCGTACAAGTGTTCGTCTCGAAGAGTCTGCAGCACCAATCGAATGTGAGAAACATGTTCATCCACGTTACGCGAATACACCAGAATGTCATCAATGAAGACCACGACAAACAAGTCCAAATACTCCCTGAAGATACAATTCATCAGATCCATAAACATAGCCGGCGCATTAGTCAATCCAAATGGCATCACTTGAAACTCGTAATGCCCATAGTGATTACGGAATGCAGTCTTGGCTACGTCCTGATCTCGGAACCTCATCTGATGATACCCAGATCTCAAGTCAATCTTGGAGTAAACCGAAGTACCCTGCGGCTGATCAAACAAGTCATCAATTCGAGGCAGATGATACTTGTTCTTCACAGTAACTCGATTCAGCTGCCGATAGTCAATGCACAAAGGCATTGACCCATCCTTCTTCTTCACAAAGAGAACATGAGCTCCCCAAGGAGATACACTAGGACGAATGTACCCCTTGCCCAACAAATCTTGTAACTGATTCTTTAATTCGTGCATCTCTGATGGAGCCAGACGATACGGTGCTCAAGAAATAGGCAAAGTCCCCGGCATTAACTCTATGCCAAACTCAACTTCCCTAGAAGGCGAAAAACCCGGAATCTCATCAGGAAAAACATCTGGGAATTCATCCACAATCGGAATGCTCTCTATCCCAATGCTCTCAGCAGACAAATCAACAGCATAGATAAGGTAGCCTTCCCCGCCAGACTACAGAGCTCTACAGGCTCTCAAAGCTGATACCAAAGGCATCGGGGGTCGCGCTCTCTCACCATAAAAGAACCAGCTATCACCCTCAACCGGGTGAAAGAGTACTAATCTCTGATAGCAGTCCCCTGAAGTTTGATAGGTAGTCAACACATCGATCCCCAGAATACAATCAATATCATCCATCAAAAGGTCCATGAGATTTGCTAACAGAATGTTCCCTTCGAACTCAAAAGGGCAACCCATCACTAGACGCTTAGCTAAAGCAGACTGACCCATCAGATTAGAAACAGACATTACTACGTCTAGTGCAATACATGGTAACTCATGCCTCTTAACAAAACGTGCAGAAATTGTGGGGACCTCGGGTTGCTAATCACATCTTAGGTCAATTAATGAACAATTAATATTCATTAAACATCAATTAAAATAACCAAGAGCAAAGTAAAAAAAAATAATTTTAAAAAAATTCAGTGCCTCGCTCGATCGGTGAAAAACACCCGATCGAGCGAGCACAATTGCTCTGCTCTCGCTCTGAAATAATTTTGGCCTCGCTCGATCCGTCAACTTCTGCGGATCGAGCGGGCCAAAAACTAAACTCATCTGTTTGCAAAATATAAATGGCTTGATCGATCCGTCAACTTCTGCGGATTGAGCGGCCTCCAAATTCCAGAAAAACCAGAAGAAATCTGTAGCTGTCAACTTGAATCCTTCCATTCTAAACCAACAAACAAGGTCCAATACATGATATATCAATTCCAAAACATGCATATACATATAAACAAGGTCTCATGAATTTCTACATGCATTTTATTACATCAAACAAGTCGCTAAAGATCGATAAACGACATCAAGTATTCCATATTCCATACATGTAGTTCAAGACCAACTAGACCAAGTGTTCTTGCTTCTAAAGTTCAAAACATCATCTACAACCCGAGTCCTCACGTGCTAGACTCTCTCCCACCTGTCAATGACGTCGATGACTAGCTCCTGCCCCATCTGTTTTCATGCACACATACAAAACAAGACAATAGCCGGATAAACTCCGGTGAGATACAATCTCAGTATAACCAACATATAGAAAGCGTTAAATAAATCTTATCGACTCTATTAAAAACTCGACTCAACAAATAGAGTACGTAAACACTTTAACTATGAATTGATTCACATAACTTCTAGGCCATCAAGATTCATAACTGATCTTGACATGGATATCCATCTATCGAAATCATTCCGGATTCGAAAATAAGGTTAACCGCAACCTTGGCATAGAATCAATTCAATATGACCTCATATCAATTCAAATGTAAAGATCCACTACCTGGATGGATTAACAACATCACAATCAAATCAAAAACATAAATAAGTATGTGGTTTGTACGGAACAACTCAAGAATAATCGTTCTTGAGTTTCAAAGTCCCATCTTCGTGATGTCGTCATTATACCTTCGTTTATCGGGGTTCTGAACTCTTCAATCTACAATATAACAATCAGAACACATATATCAACTTCAATTCAATCTATCATTTCATAAACGAATCAAAACCATCAATAATTTGTCAATCAATCGCATTCCAAACCTCAACTCGTTCTTCGTTCGTTCAAGTCGGCGTATTGTGTCGTTTAGCCTTCAAACTCAACTGAAACTGAAGAATAAAAATTCTATAACATTCACATCATCAAGATAAGTGTTTCAGCTTAGCTATCGAATATCAAAACAGTCCAAAAACTCGATTAAACGGCGTAGCGATTCAAAATCGGTAACCGACGTAATCCCGAAACCATTTCTAACTTCAAAACCATTCATACGTATATTCATGTCAATAACCAGCTGAGATAATCTTCAATTATTCATCTCAAATAACCATAACAATCATATAACATGCTAAAATCAAGATTCAACACAAATAACATAAGTTCTTCAATTCGGTTTCGCAATAGAATCACATAAACGTCGATAACTATAATCAAAAGCTGAGAATCTGATCTTTGCCACAAACTGATTTCGAAATCCATATAACATAACATAAAACTTACACGAGATCGAAGCCCTCGTCGTAAGGATTCCAGAACAATTTATGGAATCGAAATCGGATAACCGAAACAAAAGTTACAAGGATTTGAAAATCACAAATCCAAAGGCAAAAGAAGAAGTCGATGCTCTGTTCTCCATTTTCGAAATGAACTAAGGGTTGAACACGTGAACTTGCCGATTAATCACACTAAAATTGGATAGCTTCAATAATAATTGCAATTTAGTCCCTCAACTCTTCAATATTTCCAATTTGGTCCTCAGCCCTTATTGTAATTCAATTTCAATCCTAAATAATTTAAAAATATTAGAATTTAAATCAAAACTCTTAATATTTCCAAATTAAATATACTCGGATTAAAATTAAATAAATTCGGATTAATATTAATTAATCACGGGCCTTACATTTCTCCCCCACTAAGACATGAGTTCGTCCTCGAATTCATAAACAGTATAGATATGCAGTATGCATGCTCATAAGAAGAAAGAATAACTGAAAACTGAATAAGAACTCACATCAGTGAAATAGATAAGGAAATCGTTGCTTCATATCTTCTTCAACTTCCCACGTTGCTTCTTCAACGCCATGTCGATTCCATTGAATCTTCAACAATGGAATGGTCTTCGTTCGGAGTTGTTTTGTTTTCCTATCGAGAATCTGAATAGGTTGCTCGAAATAGCTAAGAGTGTAATCCAACTCGGCTTAATCGGAGCGAATCACATGAGATGCATCAGATATGTACTTCCTCAACATCGATACATGAAAGACATCATGTATTCTAGATAAAGACATAGGAAGAGCGAGTCGATAAGCAAGATTGCCTATCTTCTCGAGAATCTCATACGTCCCAATAAACCTCGAAGATAATTTTCCTCGTTTGCCAAATCGAACGGTGCCTCTGAACGGTAAAATCTTCAGAAACACCCTATCTCCCTGATCGAAAGATAACGGCCGTCGTCGTACATTCGCATATCTGGTCTGTGCTGTGCTGTGCTGTGCTGTTCTCATTCTCTGTTGTATCTATTTCACCTTCTCAGTCATCTGTCTGATCATATCTGGACCCAACTCAGGTACCTCAAAAACATCATCCCAATACAAAGGCGATCTACACTTCTTCCCATATAATGCTTCGAATGGTGCCATCTCTATACTCGTCTAATAACTGTTGTTATAAGAAAATTCCACGAGTAGTATAGAATCTTGCCATGTAATACCAAAATCAAGTACAACAGCTCTAAGCATATCCTCAAGCGTCTAAATAGTTCGTTCAGATTGACCGTCAGTCTGAGGATGATAACTAGTACTCAAATGTAAATGCGTACCTAGAGCTTCCTGTAAGCTATGCCAAAAGTGCGAAGTAAATCTCGGATCTCGGTCAGATACAATCGAATTTGGCACACCATGTAGTCTTACCACTTCTCGAATATAGAGATCCGCCATTTGATCATGACGATAAGTCATTCTATAGGGAATAAAGCACGCAGATTTCGTCAATCTTTCAATGATCACCCAATTAGCATCGCATCCTCGAGATGATCGTGGCAACTTCGTTACAAAGTCCATGGAAATGTGGTCCCATTTCCATTCAGGAATCGATAAACTCTGTAATAAGCCACTCGGTTTCTTTCTTTCAGCTTTCACCTGTTGGCAATTCAAACATTTCGATACAAATTCAGTCACATCAGACTTCATTTGTTTCCACCAGTACTGACTCTTCAAGTCATTGTACATCTTTCTGCCTCTAGGATGAACATTGAAGCGACTACATTGAGCTTCCTTCAGAATATTTTGTCTCAAGTCTGTAATATTGGGAACAACTATTCGGTTATTCACATACAATATATCATCATCACTATCCTTGTACTCAGACTGATGTCTTGATCGGATTATTTCAATCGATTTTTGCACATTCTGATCGGCTTTCTGTGCTTCTTTGATACGAATCAATAACTCTGGCTAAACACTAATTGCATACACTCTCATCGGCCTTCTATCTGTCTCAAATACATACCCAGAAACACAACAATCTTCAATCAAATTAGATACACCTATCGTAGACAAGGATAATGCACATACCTTTCTACTTAGGGCATCCGCTGCTGCATTAGATTTTCCCGGATAGTATTTGATTTCACAATCAAAATCCTTCAACAAATCAAGCCATCGTCGTTGTCTCATATTCAATTCAGATTGTGAGAATAGATACTTCAAACTTTTGTGATCAGAAAAGATTTCAAACTTCTCGCCATATAAGTAATGTCTCCAGATTTTCAATGCAAAGACAATTGCAGCCAATTCAAGATCATGAATCGGATACCTGACTTCATGTGGTTTCAGTTGTCGAGAAGCATAAGCGACAACATGTCCTTTCTGCATTAAAATACAACCCAAACCCTGGTGAGAAGCATCACAATAAACGACAAAATCACACGTACCAGTAGGGATTAGTAGAACAGGCGCTGTAGTCAATCTTTTCTTGAGTTCAACAAAACTTCTTTCACACGCCTCTGACCAAATAAATTGTACATTATTCTGTGTAAGCTGTGTAATAGGCTTTGCTATCGATGAAAAATATCGAATGAATCGACGATAATAAACAGCTAAGCTTATAAAACTTCGAATTTCTGGCACAGATGTCGGTCTCTGCCAACTGATTACAGCTTCAACCTTACTTGGATCCACTGAAATGTCATCTCCTGAAATTATATGACCAATAAAAACAACTCTTTGCAACCAAAACTCACATTTGGATAACTTGGCATACAATTTCTCCTCTCTTAATGTCCTCAGTACAATTCGGAGATGATCAGCATGTTCACACAGATTCTTAGAGTATATCAAAATATCATTGATAAAGATAATCACGAAATCATCCAAATATTTTTGAAATACTCTATTCATCAATCCCATAAAAACTGCTGGTGCATTCGTTAAACAAAAAGGCATGATTATAAATTCATAATGGCCATACCTGGTTCTAAATTCATTCTTAGGAATGTCCTCGTCTCTTACCCTCAATTGATGATAACCAGATCGTAAATCAATCTTCGAATATACTGACGAACCCTGCAATTGATCAAATAAATCATCGATACGAGGTAAAGGATAGCGATTCTTTACCGTTGCTTTGTTCAATTGCCGGTAGTCAATACATAGTCTCATCGATCCGTCCTTCTTTCTAACAAACAATACCGGAGCACCCCATGGGGATACACTCGGTTTGATATATCCTTTGGCCAACAAATCTTCAAGTTGGTCTTTCAGTTCTTTCAGTTCAACTGGTGCCATTCGATACGGTGCTCTTGATATCGGTTGTGTACCTGGCATCAAATCAATACTGAAATTTACTTCTCTGTATGGTGGGAGTCCTGGAATCTCATCAGGGAATACATCTGAAAACTCACTCACCACCGGTATATAAGTCAATTTCGGACTAGACTTCAGTATATCAACTGCATAGATAAAAAATCCCTCTGCTCCTTTTTGTAACAAATCAGTCATAGAAATACTAGATATCAAAGGAATTCTAGCTCGTGATCCCTTACCATAAAATTTCCATTCATCAATCATGTCGGGTATGAACTTTACAATCTTCTGAAAACAATCCACTGTGGCTCTGTACTTGGTTAACATATCGATACCGATTATGCAATCAAAATCAGATAAACCAAGAACGATACAGTCAATCTCAACTTCATTACCTTCGTACTGTAGTACACATTTTCTAACAGATTTCACTGATACTATACCTTTTCCCAACGGTGAGATATATACACTACAGTATCTAATGACTCCACAGGCAATGAATGCAACGTAACAAATTGTTCAGATATAAAGGTATGCGACGCACCAGTATCAAATAAGACATAAGCAGGATAACCATAAAGAGAAAAGTTACCTGCAATCACATCATCCGGTGCCTCTTGTGCTTGCTCTTCTGTCAATGCAAACACTCTTGCTTGTTGTCTCGGAGGTTGATTCACTGATTGACCTCCTCCTCTACTCGGTGTTGCAGGCTGTGGTTGAAAAGAGTGAACAGAAGATGGAGATTGACCTACCGGTCTCGATGTTCCTGCACCCTGTGCACCTTCAGAACCTCGTTGTGGACAGACTCTCGCAAAGTGTGTCATCTTATTGCATATGTGGCAGCTTCCAAATACACCTCGGCACTGTTCATTGGTATTACGTCCACCATACTTGGTGCAATATACATCAGATTTCTGTCCAGCTCTAGACTGTCGGGAACTACTTGGACTCGAAGAGCTACTACCACCAGATCTCTTGAACTGTTTACTATTGCCCTTAAAGAAATTCTTCTTTCCACTGCTACTACCTCCAACTTCGAATCGAGGTGGTGGTGGAATCTGTGGTTGCTCTTGGGGTTGTCTCACTGGCTGTGGCACAAACTGTGCTCCCCGTTGTTTCAATATCCCTGCTTCTGCACCCTTTTCTCGATTCAGAGCATCAGCAAAGGTATTCGATCTTCCCGAATTCACAAGTGTAAACACGTCAGGATTCAAGCCATTGATGAATTGATCGGCTTGAGCTTCATCACTAACAGCAATATGAGGAGCAAACTTCAACAGGCTAGTGAATTTGCAACATATTATTCTATATTTAACTGCCCCTGTTGCAAACTTTCAAACTCTGCTCCTTTGTCCTTGCGATACGACACAGGAAAGAAACGCTGATAGAAAGCAGTTCGAAATACAGACCAGGTAATAACAGTACCTTGATTCTCCAATGCTTTATTCGTCGCTATCCACCAACTCTTGGCAAGGCCATGGAGTTGATGAATTATCAGTCTCACATGACGATCATCTGTATAATCAATAGACTCAAATAACTGCTCAATATCTTCCAGCCAATTCTCACATTCTATAGCATTCTCTGTTCCTTGCAACTTCGGTGGTTTGAATGATTGAAATAATTTCAAAAGTTTCTCCATTGGATTAGCATCACTGAACTCATCAGTAGAAGTACTACCCTGCCCATGTTCAGACACTGTCACTGGAACCTGTGCAGCATTCGTTTGTTCAGGCTGATTTGTGGCCAACGCCTGTCTAACTCTCGATGCTGGTCGGGGAGGCATATCTGATAATCAAACAGATTAGTGTACAGTTCAATTTCAAATAGAACAAGTCTGTTGCAGTCCACAATGCCTTCTTAAAAGATCGAGTTCTGATTCATCCTCATACTACATGCTAGTACTTCAATCATATAACTAGATAGCATGTAATTCAAAACATTGTATAGCATATTCTTCGCAAATTATCACAACATCATGTGACAATTTAATATCTGTAAACAATCAATCTTATACCATACAATTATGAAAACAATAAATAAATCAGAATAGAATACTCTATCTACCCCGCTCATCTAGTTTCAGTCCAAGAAATTTATGCTCTAATACCACCTGTTGTGGGGACCTCGGGTTGCTAATCACATCTTAGGGCAATTAATGAACAATTAACATTACTTAAAAATCAATTAAAGAAACCAAGAGCAAAGTAAAATTTTTTTTATTTTTTTTAAATTCAGTGCCTCGCTCGATCGGTGAAAAACACCCGATCGAGCGAGCACAATTGCTCTGCTCTCGGTCTGAAAAAATTTTGGCCTCGCTCGATCCGTCAACTTCTGCGGATCGAGCGGGCCAAAAACTGAACTCCTCTGTTTTCAAAATATAAATGGCTCGTTCGATCCGTCAACTTCTGCGGATCGAGCGGCCTCCAAATTCCAGAAAAACCAGAAGAAATCTGTAGTTGTCAACTTGAATCCTTCCATTCTAAACCAACAAACAAGGTCCAATACATGATATATCAATTCAAAAACATGCATATACATATAAACAAGGTCTCATGCATTTCTAAATGCATTTTATTACATCAAACAAGTCGCTAAAGATCGATAAACGACATCAAGTATTCCATATTCCATACATGTAGTTCAAGACCATCTAGACCAAGTGTTCTTGCTTCTAAAGTTCAAAACATCATCTACAACCCGAGTCCTCACGTGCTAGACTCTCTCCCAGCTGTCAATGATGTCGATGACTAGCTCCTGCCCCATCTGTTGTCATGCACACATACAAAACAAGACAACAGCCGGATAAACTCCGGTGAGATACAATCTCAGTATAACCAACATGTAGAAAGCGTTAAATAAATCATATCGACTCTATTTAAAACTCGACTCAACAAATAGAGTACGCAAACGCTTTAACTATGAATTGATTCACATAACTTATAGGCCATCAAGATTCATAGCTGATCTTGACATGGATATCAATCTATCGAAATCATTCCGGAATTCGAAAATAAGGTTAACCGCAACCTTGGCATAGAATCAATTCAATATTACCTCATATCAATTCAAATGTAAAGATCCACTACCTGGATGGATTAACAACATCACAATCAAATCAAAAACATAAATAAGTATGTGGTTTGTACGGAACAACTCAAGAATAATTGTTCTTGAGTTTGAAAGTCCCAACTTCGCGATGTCGTCATTATACCTTCGTTTATCGGGGTTCTGAACTCTTCAATCTACAATATAACAATCAGAACACATATATCAACTTCAATTCAATCTATCATTTCATAAACGAATCAAAACCATCAATAATTCGTCAATCAATCGCATTCCAAACCTCAACTCGTTCTTCGTTCGTTCAAATCGGCGTCTTGTGTCGTTTAGCCTTCAAACTCAACTGAAACTGAAGAATAAAAATTATATAACATTCACATCATCAAGATAAGTGTTTCAGCATAGCTATCGAATATCAAAACAGTCCAAAAACTCGATTAAACGGCATGAGGACGTAGAGGAAGATGTAGTTCCTACCGGTGGTGAGGACGTATGAGCGGACATGCAGTGATCCCTCGTGACCGCCGGATGAGTCTTTATGGATATTTTTAAGAATTTTAAAACTCTGTTTTATTTATTTCTTTTATGTCTTGTCAGTGGTGAATTTTAGTACTATTTCTATTAAATAATTTTTATTGCATGCAAACTTTTAAGTGGATTGTTTGACAGTATTTTATTTAAGTTTGACTCAGTTATTTAAGTAAGGATGTCGCATTTTATTTATGATATTTTTAAATCTGTTTATTTTGTGCATATATGTATGGGCATGTATGTACATCTATTTTACTTAGTATTATTAAAAAATAATAATAATTTCCGCATATATTATTTTAGTATGTTTGGGTCGTTTCAATTGGTATCAGAGCCAGCTTATTGGAGGGGTCATTACTGCTATGAAAGCTCAGAAATCCATGCTATCGGTCTGTAAGTTTTAAGTGTAATTAGTATGTTTTATCAGGAGTTTGTTTTATACCTAAGAATTTATGTTAGCTTAAATTTTAAAGCACTTAGTTATGCATTGCGATTTACGGGAAGAAATATGTGGTGGTTCAGAATGCCTCCGAGAGAGATGAACAGATGGAGTAATCCTCCACCTCCACCTCCACCTCCGCAGAACCTTCTCACAGCACTGGAGCAGGCTGAAAGAGTAGGTGCCCGGTGAGCCAACTTGTGGCTAAGGTCTTTGATGACTCTTTGTATAAACAATCTTTTGTTTAATATAATTTACACTTTTATTAATGGCAATGACTTTATCTTTCTTCATATTGTTATATTGTGATATACTATTGTTGTTTTGATAAAGACCTTGAATATACTATAGTTTATGTAAGATGTGGTAGAACATGGAGATGTCTATCATGAAACACATCTTATAGTCACTGTATATTCTAAACTGTTCCTAGTCGATTGAGCCGTCCAATAATAAGGATAAGGATCGCTCGAGTTAGAGACTAGCATTTGCGATGCAGAGTACCACGTTTCATTGGTAAGAAACATAGAGATGTTCGAAGCATGCAAATGGATATTCATACGATGAATGATCGAACTACCCTATCCGGACTTTCCAAGTGGTTATCACTTATCGAGTGGATAAAGTCCGCGGTTTTGGTTGTACACCATTAGTCCTTATTACTTGAAACATCATTGAGACTCTATATGCTAGTACTGTGCTTTGACTCGTTTACCGACTCTATTGGGGTCATCAGGTGTCGGGATTGGGTACAGTTACAACACATATAGGAGTCGATGCTTTGTTGTCAAGGATTCACCACATACTTGCGAGTGTGGATATCCTATGCGATCTGAGGAGATATTAGTGTGACTAACCTCTGGCCAGAGTACATGATGTGATTTAAGAAATGGTTTCTTAGTAGCACATGCAATGTCACTATTTGATCTTCAAGATGTATTGCATAGTTATCGAATCTCGAACGACTCTCGATTTACCAATGGTTGTTGATTTGATCGGGATATATGGATGAAGGGACCGTACTGTACGCTAACCAAAATCTAATGGTTCTTGTAGGCACTATCAGTGATACCTAGGGAATTATGGGGCGATGTTGCTAGGCGCTCTTACCATGATTCGATGGGCAAGTCGGAAATTGTTGTTCCGAGTCACAAGGAGTTGTGAGCCCATGGCTAGCTGTATCCCTGAACCATTGAGGGTCACATAGAGTAATGGATTTTTAATCCCCGTTGAGATAGTTAAATTTAAAGAGTTAAATTTAATGAACAAAGAAGTTGGACTTCTTAATTAAGAGTAGAGGAGTAAGATTTCCTAAAATGACATAGGGATGGGCATTTTTGGAAATCACTGAATTCGGATTCAAAAAAATTTATCTTGGCTTTAAAAGGTGCAGAAATGGTTTCTGTGCACATTGGTGAAATCGGTTTATCAATCGGAGTCATGATGAATTTTATATTAATTTCTGAACATGCGGGCTTTGCTTGTCGGGCTTGAACTTATGACTAATGGGCCCTAAGCTGTTAGCGGCCTGCATTATAAATAAGTTATTGCAGTACAAAAATTACACACAACAGGTCACAATTTTTCGAAAACCTAGTTATTTTCTCTCTAAAGTGGCCTCCCCCCTCCCTCTCTACTCGGGAAAATCCAGTCTGAGAATTTTGAATTATAGTCTGGTTTAACGGATCAAATTCGTTAATTCTCTTCGTAGAAACTTCTGATAGATTTTATAGTGCAATCTATCAGAGGGATTAATTATCCGTTCGTGGACCTGATTGAAGAACAGTTCGTCCATCAGTTCCAGGGATATACAACAAGAGCAGAGCAATCTGTTGGTGTCCATAATCTCGCTTCGAGATTGGAGGTAAAAATTTATAATTGTTATTTAATTTTTACACACATAATTTAATCGTAAGGTTTTGATACCCATTATGGAATCGTTCCATATAAAATTTTTAAACTTCCGCTGCACCGGGTATCAATCCTGATTGATCTGATCGCCGCGTTATCCAACAGTGGTATCAGAGCCAGGTTGCTCAGATCAAGCGATTAAATTAATCGATTGTACAAAAATTTTTAAGCCTCGGTTTTTTAAACAAAATAAATATTTTAAAAATAAAATTTTTTTTTCGGGCAAAACCCGGGCTGCAATTGGATCGCTGCCCGGGGGGGGCAGCGATGGTCGCTGCCCTAGGGGCAGCCGGGCTGCCCGGCCCGAGCCCTTTTGGGGCGCGGGCAGCCCGGGAGTGTCCCGGGCGGCCCGCGGAAAAATGAATTTTTTAATTTTAAAATTAAATTTTAATATGTTAAAATTCTATTTTTGGTCCGATCAAAAATTGTTTTTGATTGGTCCACGAGGCGTCGGATCGAATTGTTCGAGTCCGAAAATTTTAAAATTGATTTTTGGATAAATTTGAATTTTTGGAAAATTTAAATATTTTATCCGTTAAATTGAATTTTGAAATTAATTATTTTTGGTACAATTGATGATAAGATATGATCTTATGGATATATTGAGTAAAATATGATTTTATGTATAAAATTGGATTTTATAGATAAAATATGATTTTATTTGATAAAAAGATAAAATATGATTTTGTATGTAAAATAAGATTTTATATATGGAATATGATTTTATCCTTTTAAATTTAAATTGTCATTGCATGTTATCCAATAAATTAATTTTGAATTAAATGTTATTGGATAAGGATGATCGATTGCCATGACCAATTTTGTAGGTGTATGTTAGGAATTTACATTTATTTTTATCGTTGTTGGATTTATTAATGGGCCTGTTTTATGGCCCAATATGAATTGTCATATGTAATAAAAGTGGGCTTGGTTATGGCCCGTTCCCACCCCTTAAAAATGTATCCCCTACTTGTCATTGTTATTTATTGTAAATACATTAGATTTAGTAGGAGATGAAGATTTGAAGACGGAGGTGGGCCCAACAGACAATAAAGACAGAAGAAATATAAATTGGAAGCACAATGTAATAGGATTGCATTGCATACTGCATATTACCTAGGATTGGACTAAGACTCGTGATTGGCAACCACGGGTCGATTAGAAATGAAATCGATCATCCTATATAATATGTGATATTATTGTTGTATGCATGTTTTAGACAAAATTGTGTGAATCCGGCAAGCATACAAAATTTTAAAAATGATGAGACAAATTTTCAAAATTAAAATCCCTCATTTTAAATATGATTTAAAATTGATATCAAGATAAATAAAGGAAATTTAAATTTGTTTAAATGTTCCTACCTTCCATCAACGATCAATGTATGAGATGCTACCCGCGGATACGGTCCGGCTCATATTATTGGGGGAGCCCGTTCGTCGAAAAGCTGTACATTGGATCGACACATGTTGTAAGTTGGGTGGAACTCCCATGGGATCGGCTCATATTATTGGGGGATCCACATGGCGACCGTCCATCACAACTTAATATTGATGGGTCATCTTGACATGTTACAATAAACGGCGTCATATTATTGGGCCCTTATTGGAGATGAGGTAAAAACATGGAGGTTGCTTTGGAAGCAATTGGGCTCTACCTTTTGAAAATTATGGTTGGCTGATATTATTCGGGACCATAGTTTGTCAATTGGACTCCATGTTCTCACTATGGAAAACAGTTTCTCGTTTTCACTAGAGGGTAGTGAAATCGTTAAAATAGTGGGAGTAAGATTCATAAAATAAATTTCGCCTATTTTATGTCTTAGTAAATTACTTAAACAATCACTGATATTTGTCTGTTTCTTTTCAGTATTTCATAAAGATGAATTCGCGTAATCCACTTTTCTCGATCCTCGAACAAAATAAATTGACTGGCGCAAACTATACGGAATGGTTCCGTAAGTTGAAGATTGTCTTCACTTTGGAGAAGATGCTCTACGTGTTAGAAAAATCTCCTCCGAAGGAAGCACCAGCTGACGTAAGTCCGGAAAAGTTAGCCAAACTTGATACATGGTGGGACCATGATATCAAGGCCAAATGCTATATGCAAGCCTCGATGTCTGATGAACTCCAGAGGCGATTTGAGGTTACCATGAATGCTGCTGGCATTCACGTACAACTCAAGGAACTTTTTGGGGCTCAATCGAGGGCTGAAAGGTTCGCTACTGTAAATGAGCTAATGACGTGTCGCATGCGTGAAGGGACTTCGGTCCGTGATCATGGGGTACGAGTGATTTGGCTCATACAGAAGTTGGTAACCCTTGATTTGGTGTTGGAGCATGAACTCAACGTGGACTTACTACTTCTATCTCTTCCTTCTTCGTTTGACGGATTTGTGGTAAATTTCAATATGAACAAGATAGAGGCCTCCCTTGAAGAGATGGTCAATATGCTTGTGACATATGAATCCACATTAAAGAAGGATAAACCGGCTTTCTTGGTGGGCTCCTCTTCTTCTGCTAAGAAGGGGCCAAGTACAAAGGGTAAGAAACGTTCTGCCCCACCCAAGAAAATCGAACCCGAGAAGAAGTACAAGACAAAGGCTTCAAACATGGAAAAGTCCAAGGATGTTTGCCATTACTGCAAGAAGCCCGGTCATTGGAAACGTAACTGCAAGGAATATCTAGAGCAGTTGCGAACTGCGAAGGGTATGTTCTATATTGAAATAAATGTTTCACTTAATACTACTTCTTGGGTATTGGATACCGGATGTGGATCTCACATTTGCAATGATTTGCAGGTGATGACAAGAAGTCGCAGGCTTAGAATGGGTGAGACCCAGCTAAGGCTCGGAAATGGTTCCAGAGTTGAAGCTAAAGCTGTGGGAGATATTTATTTAATTTTGCAGAACGGTTTTAAGTTACTTTTGAGAGATGTTATTTTTGTTCCAGATTTGATTAAAAACATTATTTCTGTTTCTATGCTTGATAGAGATGGTTATTCTTGCAATTTTGTGAATGAGATTTGCAATATTTACAAGAATGAATGTTTGATTGGAAAAGGACAAATTGAAAATGATCTATATAACTTAAAATTAAAAGACGTTCCAATAAATTATGTTGATAAACCGGCAACAACAAACAAAAGGAAAATCGATAGCCAAAACCCGGCAAACCTTTGGCATGCTAGGCTAGGTCATATTTCCTCAAGGAGGATGAACAAGCTAGTGGGAGAGGGCATGTTTGATATGTCTGATATTAACTCTCTACCTACTTGTGAATCCTGCCTGAAAGGAAAAAATGACTAAATCTCCTTTTAAGGGGAAACCTGAGCGTAGTCAAAATCTGTTGGATTTGATCCATACAGACGTTTGTGGCCCATTTAGAATTGGTACTCAATATGGCCACACCTACTTCATTACCTTTACTGATGATTATTCTAGGTATGGGTATTTATATTTAATGAAATATAAGTCTGAAGCATTTGAAAAGTTCAAAGAATTCAAGGCTGAAGTAGAAAACAAGCTAGGTAAAAGTATTAAAGCACTTCGATCGGATCGAGGTAGAGAATACTTAAGTACCGAGTTTTTGGACTATCTGAAAGAGAATGGGATTCTCTCTCAGTGGACTCCTCCTATGACACCACAGCTGAATGGTGTATCGGAGCGTTGTAATCGAACTTTGTTGGACATGGTTCGATCCATGATGAGCTTCACTGAGCTTCCACCTTCGTTTTGGGGCTATGCGCTTGAAACGGCGGTATTGTTGTTGAAAAACGTCCACACTAAAGCAGTGGACAAAACACCATACGAGTTATGGAATGGCAAAGCTCCTAAGTATTCGTACTTTAGGATTTGGGGATGTCCTGCTTACGTGAAGCAGACAGTGGGAGATAAGTTGGATAGTCGATCCACCTTATGTTATTTTGTAGGGTATCCGAAGAATTCAATCGGATATTATTTCTATTATCCTGCTGAAACAAAGGTGTTTGTTTCAAGGAATGCCACCTTCTTGGAGAAGGAGTTCTTATTGGATAAGAAAGGCGAGATGATGGAACTCGAAGAAATTCGAGAAGAACCCAAAATACAAAATAACGATCCTACACCTCAGGAACCATTGATAGACACGCCTGTACCTAGAAGATCCGAGAGAACTTCTAGACCTCCTATTCGATATGGTCTTCTTCTTGAAGGGGATCAAGATGAACCCGATGTTGGATGTTATCCAAGAAACTTCAAGGAAGCAATTTCTGATGCGGATTCAAATTTATGGCTTGAAGCTATGCAGTCGGAAATAGATTCGATGCATACAAACCAAGTTTGGTCTTTAGTAGATCCTCCTGATGGAATTGTTCCAATAGGGTGTAAATGGATCTACAAGAGAAAGCTTGGGCCTGATGGTAAGGTATTGACCTACAAGGCGCGATTGGTGGCGAAAGGTTATACTCAAAGACAAGGAGTTGACTATGATGAAACCTTTTCACCAGTTGCAATGTTCAAGTCCATAAGAATCCTTATTGCCATAGTTTCTTGGTATGACAATGAGATATGGCAAATGGATGTGAAGACTGCTTTTCTTAATGGAGACATTAAGGAAGAAATCTATATGAAGCAGCCTGAGGGGTACACATCCATGGGAAGCGAGCATAAGGTATGCAAGCTTCAGAGATCAATTTATGGTCTAAAACAAGCATCAAGAAGTTGGAACCAGAAATTTGATGAAACAATAAAGGATTTTGGTTTCATAAAGAACCCGGAGGAACCATGCGTGTACAAGAAAGTAGTTAAGGATGCTGTGACATTCTTAGTACTTTATGTTGATGACATGCTACTCATTGGGAATGACGTAGGGATGTTGCAGTCAACAAAGATATGGTTATCAGGTAGATTCTCGATGAAGGATTTGGGTGAGGCATCCTATATTCTAGGGATACAGATCTATAGAGATAGATCTAAGAGAATGATAGGACTCACTCAATCAACCTACATCGACACCATATTGAAACGGTTTTCAATGGATGGGTCCAAGAGAGGACATCTACCCATGTGTCATGGATTTTCTCTATCCAAGTCTATGTGTCCCAAGACGGATGAAGAGATAGAGAAAATGACACATGTACCATATGCGTCAGCCATAGGTAGTATCATGTATGTGATGATATCTACCAGACCGGATGTAGCATTTGCTCTGAGTGTCACGAGCAGATATCAAGCTAATCCCGGTCAAATGCATTGGAAAGCCGTGAAGGACATTCTTAAGTACTTACGAAGGACTAAGAATATGTTCATGGTATATGGAGGAAGAGAACTAAAATTGGAAGGTTATACCGACTCTAGCTTCCAAAGTGACGTGGATGACTCGAAGTCAACCTCTGGATTTGTGTTCATGCTTAATGGCGGTGCTGTCTCTTGGAAGAGTTCCAAGCAGGACACCACAGCGGATTCCACCACTGAGGCAGAATACATTGCAGCATCAGCTGCTGCTAAAGAGGATGTTTGGATGAGGAATTTCGTCCAAGAGTTGGGCATCATTCCAGAAGTTGTTGGTCCAGTCCCGGTGTACTGTGACAACACGGGTGCCATTGCTCAGGCAAAGGAACCAAGGTCTCATCAAAGATCCAAACACGTACTGAGGAAATACCACATCATCCGGGAGATTGTGGAAAGAGGAGACATCACTGTCGAAAGAGTGGCCTCTGCAGACAATATCGCTGATCCACTTACTAAGCCCTTGCCAGGACCATTATTTGACAAACATCGCGAAGCAATGGGTCTACGTAGTATTACTAGTTGGCTTTAGGGAAAGTGGGAGATTGAAAGAGTAGGTGCCCGGTGAGCCAACTTGTGGCTAAGGACTTTGATGACTCTTTGTATAAACAATCTTTTGTTTAATATAATTTACACTTTTATTAATGGCAATGACTTTATCTTTCTTCATATTGTTATATTGTGATATACTATTGTTGTTTTGATAAAGACCTTGAATATACTATAGTGTATGTAAGATGTGGTAGAACATGGAGATGTCTATCATGAAACACATCTTATAGTCACTGTGTATTCTAAACTGTTCCTAGTCGATTGAGCCGTCCGATAATAAGGATAAGGATCGCTCGAGTTTGAGACTAGAATTTGCGATGCAGAGTACCACGTTTCATTGGTAAGGAACATAGAGATGTTTGAAGCATGCAAATGGATATTCATACGATGAATGATTGAACTACCCTATCCGGACTTTCCAAGTGGTTATCACTTATCGAGTGGATAAAGTCCGCGGTTTTGGTTGTACACCATTAGTCCTTACTACTTGAAACATCATTGAGACTCTATATGCTAGTACTGTGCTTTGACTTGTTTACCGACTCTATTGGGGTCATCAGGTGTCGGGATTGGGTACAGTTACAACACATATAGGAGTCGATGCTTTGTTGTCAAGGATTCACCACATACTTGCGAGTGTGGATATCCTATGCGATCTGAGGAGATATTAGTGTGACGAACCTCTGGCCAGAGTACATGATATGATTTAAGAAATGTTTTCTTAGTAGCACATGCAATGTCACTATTTGATCTTCAAGATGTATTGCATAGTTATCGAATCTCGAACGACTCTCGATTTACCAATGGTTGTTGATTCGATCGGGATATATGGATGAAGGGACCGTACTGTACGCTAACCAAAATCTATTGGTTCTTGCAGGCACTATCAGTGATACCTAGGGAATCATGGGGCGATGTTGCTAGGCGCTATTACCATGATTCGATGGGCAAGTCGGAAATTGTTGTTCCGAGTCACAAGGAGTTGTGAGCCCACGGCTAGCTGTATCCCTGAACCATTGAGGGTCACACAGAGTAATGGATTTTTAATCCCCGTTGAGATAGTTAAATTTAAAGAGTTAAATTTAATGAACAAAGAAGTTGAACTTCTTAATTAAGAGTAGAGGAGTAAGATTTCCTAAAATGACATAGGGATGGGCATTTTTGGAAACCACTGAATTCAGATTCAGAAAAATTTATCTTGACTTTAAAAGGTGCAGAAATGGTTTCTGTACACATTGGTGAAATCGGTTTATCAATCGGAGTCATGATGAATTTTATATTAATTTCTGAACATGCGGGCTTTGCTTGTCGGACTTGAACTTATGACTAATGGGCCCTAAGCTGTTAGCGGCCTACATTATAAATAAGTTATTGCAACAGAAATTACACACAACAGGTTACAATTTTCGAAAACCTAGTTATTTTCTCTCAAAAGTGGCCGCCCCCTTTTCCCCTCTGCTCTGAAAATACAGTCTGTGAATTTTGAATTACAGTCTGGTTTAACGGATCAAATTCGTTAATTCTCTTCGTAGAAACTTCTGATAGATTTTCTAGTGCAATCTATCAGAGGGATTAAATATCCGTTCGTGGACCTGATTGAAGAACAGTTCGTCCATCAGTTCCAGGGATATACAACAAGAGCAGAGCAATCTGTTTGGAAGTAAGTTTATCTTAATTCTGAGAAGTTTGAATTTATTGATGTTGTCAGAATTTGTTTATATTCGGAGAGGATGATTATGAGTTAGTAGTGATCGTTTATCTAAGACGGTTCGAAGATCTAACGACAATCGGAATTGTTATGATTTTTCTTGTCATTTTCAAAAATGATATTTTTGAGATGTGTTGATTTTGTGTTGGGTTTGATGTTTGAGGATTGGAATGAGTTTGTTGAGCTGTTGTTTTGCTGTCTGCATTTCCGGATTGGTCAGTTTATAGTCGTTATGCCGTCAGTTTGAGTTTTGGATATCGTTTCGATATTTTTGATCGTATTGAGTTTTGATTGAGTTTTGATATCGATTTTGATCCGTGACTTCTTCTGATAGATTGATTGGGAGTCCTTGCAGTTGCTAGAGTTGCAGATTTTGGCAAGTTTGGAAGAGTTGAGCCGGTATAGTATCGATGTCTTTCTATATCGATTTATGAACTTGAATGGATAGTTTTTGAATTAAGAATTGTTGTTTTCAGATTGAAGTTTTGGAACGACAAAGAAGAGGTATAAGATGACTTTGGAATGGAATAGGACGATTAACTCAAGTCGGGATTGATTCGAGTGTCCTAGAATAAATCACATATTGCATGATTTGATTGCTTATTGATTATATGATTAAATTTATATTGAGTGCATGAGATTACATATGCATTCATATTGAGCCTTGATTTATTCAATTTGAATTAGACGATCTAGGAATTGTAGTTGAGTAGCTGGGTAGGCGATTTACTACCTTGTCGAGTAGCTCACTATAATGCTCTTGAGTCTAGAGGATTAAAGCATGTCATGTCCACCTCGAGAGGAGAGTCGGTGTGATTGTGGATGTTTTTAGCCTCGGGATCCCAAACCAAAGAAAGAAAGAAAGAATAGAAGAATTTCATTTGATTATCTGAGTTTGATAATCCAGAAGTTTAAAGACATGCATATCATTTTAAATTTAGTACTTGATTTGATTAATTGATTATACGAGGAACGAGTTCATACATGTCTTCATATGTTTATTTGATTACATGTCAGTCTCTTTTATTGGTAATATCAATTCTCACCGGATTATCCGGCTGTTGTCTTTGTTTGTATGTGAACTTGGCAACAGGTAGGGCAAGACCGAGTCAGAGACAACATGGCTAGGCGATTGAGAGAATAGAGTGAGGCTTGGATGTTAGGATTCATTATGTATTTGAACTCCATTTTGTATTGAATAAGTCCGAACTAGATGGACCTTATTATGCATGCTTTATTTTGTGAGGCTTGTATAACTCAATACATTTATGTTGTATCTTGTTGAATGGGACTTTGATGTTGTTATTGTGGATTGAATGGAATTGAATTGGAGAAGAAACCAGAATTTTTCTGGGCAGAGGGTCTCGCTCGATCGGCGAAGTCTTGCGGATCGAGCGAGAACCTTTTGTAGCGGGACAGTGTATTTGAATTTTGTTCTCGCTCGAGCGGTAAGATTTTATCGATCGAGCGAGGGGTCCTGATTCTTGGACAGAGAGCTGGTATCTTTGGCCCGCTCGAATGGTAAGATTTTACCGATGGAGCGAGCACCTTCTTTAAAAAAAAAATTGAATTCTTTAATCCTATTCTTTTAATTAAGTTGATTAATTTAATTACCCTGACATTGCATTATTAGAATCTAGGCCTCACATGAAGTTTGCTCCACATATTTGTTGGAAAACTGGCGAGTTCCCAGACCAATTACGATTGATACCCGGTGCAGCGGAAGTTTAAAAATTTTTCATGGAACGTTTCCATGGTATGGGTATCAACCGTTCATCGATTGAATTACGTGTGTGTGTAAAATTTAAATAACAATTAAATAAATTTTACCTCAAATCTCGCAACGAGATTAATGGACACCAACAGAACAATTCTGCTCTTGTTGTCTCTCCCTGGAACCGATGAACGCCTTCAATCAGGTCCACGAACAGAGGTTTAATCCCTCTGATAGATTGCACTAGAAAATCTATCAGAAGTTTTCTGCGAAGAGAATAAACGAATCTGATTCGCTATTCCTTACTGCGATTCAAAATCACAGACCGGAATTTCTCGGGCAGAGGGTGAGGGTTCGGCCGATTTGTTGAGAGAGAGGCTAGGGTTCGATTTTTGCTCTGTCTCAAAAATTATGACCTGTTGTGTGTAATTTCTGTACTGAAATAACTTATTTATAATGCAGGCCACTAACACCTTAGGGCCCATTAGTCATAAGCTGGGGCCCGACAAGCAAAGCCCGCTCGTTCAGAAATTAATATAAAATTCATCGTGACTCCGATTGATGAAACGATTTCACCAATGTGCACAGAAACCATTTCTGCACGTTTTAAAGTCAAAATAAATTTTCCTGAATCCGAATTCAGTGGTTTCCAAAAATGTCCATCCCTATGTCATTTTAGGAAATCCTACTCCCTTACTCTTATTTAAGAAGTCCAACTCCTTAGTCCATTAAATTTAACTCTTTAAATTTAACTATCTCAACGGGGATTAAAACTCCATTACACTGTGTGACCCTCAATGGTTCAGGGATACAGCTAGCCGTGGGCTCACAACTCCTTGTGACTCGGAACAACACTTTCCGACTTGCCCAACGAATCATGGTAAAGCGCCTAGCAACATCGCCCCATGATTCCCTAGGTATCACTGATAGTGCCTACAAGAACCAGTAGATTTTGGTTAACGTACAGTACGGTCCCTTCATCCATATATCCCGATCGAATCAACAACCATTGGTATATCGAGAGTCGCTCAAGATTCGATAACTATGCAATACATCTTGAAGATCAAATTAGTGACATCGCATGTGCTACTAAGAAACCATTTCTTAAATCACATCAAGTACTCTGGCCAGAGATTTGTCACACTAATATCTCCTCAGATCGCATAGGATATCCACACTCGCAAGTATGTGGTGAATCCTTGACAACAATGCATTGACTCCTATATGTGTCGTAACTGTACCCAATCTCGACACCTGATGACCCCCTCAGAGTCGGTAAACGAGTCAAAGCACAGTACTAGCATATAGAGTCTCCATGATGTTTCAAGTCGTAAGGACTAATGGTGTACAACCAAAACCGCGGACTTTATCCACTCGATAAGTGATAACCACTTGGAAAGTCCGGATAGGGTAGTTCGACTATTCATCCTATGAATATCCATTTGCATGCTTCGAACATCTCCATGTTCCCTACCAATGAAACGTGGTACTCCGCATCGCAAATGCTAGTCTCAAACTCGAGCGATCCTTATCCTTATTATCGGACGGCTCAATCGACTAGGAACGGTTTTAGAATATACAGTGACTATAAGATGTATTTCATGATAGACATCTCCATGTTCTACCACATCTTACATACACTATAGTATATTCAAGGTCTTTATCAAAACAACAATAGTATATCACAATATAACAATATGAAGTAATATAAAGTCATTGCCATAAAAGTGTAAATAATATTAAACAAAAGATTGTTTATACAAAGAGTCAACAAAGCCCATAGCCACACAGTTGGCTCACTGGGCACCCACTCTTACAATCTCCCACTTGCCCTATAGCCAACTAGTCATACTACGTAGACCCATTGCTTCGCGATGTTTGTCAAACAATGGTCCTGGCAAAGGCTTAGTAAGTGGATCAGCGATATTGTCTGCAGAGGCCACTCGTTCGACACTGATGTCTCCTCTTTCCACAATCTCCCGGATTATGTGGTATTTCCTCAGTACGTGTTTGGATCTTTGATGAGACCTTGGTTCCTTTGCTTGAGCAACGGCACCCGTGTTGTCGCAGTACACCGGGACTGGACCAACAAATTCAGGAATGACGCCCAACTCTTGGACGAAATTCCTCATCCAAACGGCCTCTTTAGCAGCAGCTGATGCTGCAATGTATTCAGCCTCAGTGGTGGAATCCGCTGTGGTGTCCTGCTTGGAACTCTTCCAAGAGACAGCACCACCATTGAGCATGAACACAAATCCAGAGGTTGACTTCGAGTCATCCACATCACTTTGGAAGCTAGAGTCGGTATAGCCTTCCAGTTTGAGTTCTCGTCCTCCATAAACCATGAACATATTCTTAGTCCTTCGCAAGTACTTAAGAATGTCCTTCAAGGCTTTCCAATGCATCTGACCAGGATTAGACTGATATCTGCTCGTGACACTCAGAGCAAATGCTACATCCGGTCTGGTAGATATCATCCCATACATGATACTACCTATAGCTGACGCATATGGTACATGTGTCATATTCTCTATCTCTGCATCAGTCTTGGGACACATAGACTTGGATAGAGAAACTCCATGACACATGGGTAGATGTCCTCTCTTGGACCCATCCATTGAAAACCGTTTCAATATGGTATCGATGTAGGTTGATTGAGTGAGTCCTATCATTCTCTTAGATCTATCCCTATAGATCTGTATCCCAAGAATGTAGGATGCCTCACCCAAATCCTTCATCGAAAATCTACCTGATAACCATATCTTTGTTGACTGCAACATCCCTACATCATTCCCAATGAGTAGGATGTCATCAACATAAAGTACTAAGAATGTCACCGCATCCTTAACTACTTTCTTGTACACGCAAGGTTCCTCCGGGTTCTTGATGAAACCAAAATCTTTAATTGTTTCATCAAATTTATGGTTCCAACTTCTTGATGCTTGTTTTAGACCATAAATTGATCTCTGAAGCTTGCATACCTTATGCTCGCTTCCCATGGATGTGAACCCCTCAGGCTGCTTCATATAGATTTCTTCCTTAATGTCTCCATTAAGAAAAGCAGTCTTCACATCCATCTGCCATATCTCATAGTCATACCATGCAGCTATGGCAATTAGGATTCTTATGGACTTGAACATTGCGACTGGTGAAAAGGTTTCATCATAGTCAACTCCTTGCCTTTGAGTATAACCTTTCGCCACCAATCGCGCCTTGTAAGTCAATATCTTACCATCAGGCCCAAGCTTTCTTTTGTAGATCCATTTACACCCTATTGGAACAATTCCATCGGGAGGATCCACTAAAGACCAGACTTGGTTAGTATGCATCGAATCCAATTCTGATTGCATAGCTTCAAGCCATAAATTCGAATCCGCATCAGAAATTGCTTCCTTGAAGCTTCTTGGATCACATCCAATGTCGGGTTCATCTTGACCCTCTTCAAGAAGAAGACCATATCGAACTGGAGGTCTAGAAGTCCTCTCGGATCTTCTAGGTGCAGGCGTGTCCAGCAATGGTTCCTGAGGTGTGGGATCGTTATTTTGTATTTCGGGTTCTTCTCGAACTTCTTCGAGTTCCATCATCTCGCCTTTCTTATCCAATAAGAACTCCTTCTCCAAGAAGGTGGCATTCCGTGAAACAAACACCTTTGTTTCAGCAGGATAATAGAAATAATATCCGATTGAATTCTTCGGATACCCTACAAAATAACATAAGCTGGATCGACTATCCAACTTATCTCCCACTGTCCGCTTCACGTAAGCAGGACATCCCCAAATCCTCAAGTACGAATACTTAGGAGCTTTGCCATTCCATAACTCGTATGGTGTTTTGTCCACTGCTTTAGTGTGGACGTTGTTCAACAACAATACCGCCGTTTCAAGCGCATAGCCCCAAAACGAAGGTGGAAGCTCAGTGAAGCTCATCATAGATCGAACCATGTCCAACAAAGTTCGATTACGACGCTCCGATACACCATTAAGCTGTGGTGTCATAGGAGGAGTCCACTGAGAGAGAATCCCATTCTCTTTCAGATAGTCCAAAAACTCGGTACTCAAGTATTCTCCACCTCGATCCGATCGAAGTGCTTTAATACTTTTACCTAGCTTGTTTTCTACTTCAGCCTTGAATTCTTTGAACTTTTCAAATGCTTCAGACTTATATTTCATTAAATATAAATACCCATACCTTGAATAATCATCAGTAAAAGTAATGAAGTAGGTGTGGCCATGTTGAGTCCCTACTCTAAATGGACCACAAACATCTGTATGGATCAAATCCAACAGATTCTGACTACGCTCAGGTTTCCCCTTAAAAGGAGATTTAGTCATTTTTCCTTTTAGGCAGGATTCACAAGTAGGTAGAGAGTTAATATCAGACATATCAAACATGCCCTCTCCCACTAGCTTGTTCATCCTCCTTGAGGAAATATGACCTAGTCTAGCGTGCCAAAGGTTTGCCGGGTTTTGACTATCGATTTTCCTTTTGTTTGTTGTCGCCGGTTTGTCAATACAATTCACTGGAACGTCTTTTAGTTTTAAATTGTATAGATCGTTTTCAAGTTGTCCATTTCCAATTAAACATTCATTCTTGTAAATATTGCAAATCTCATTCACAAAATTACAAGAATAACCATCTCTATCAAGCATAGAAATAGAAATAATGTTTTTAATTAAATCTGGCACAAATAAAACATCTCTCAACAATAATTTAAAACCATTCTGCAAAATCAAACAAACATCTCCAATGGCCGTAGCTTCAACTCTGGAACCATTCCCGAGCCTCAGCTGGGTCTCACCCATTCTAAGCCTGCGACTTCTTGTCATCACCTGCAAATCATTGCAAATGTGAGATCCACATCCGGTATCCAATACCCAAGAAGTTGTATTAAGTGACATGTTTATTTCGATATAGAACATACCCTTTGCAGTTCCCAACTGCTCAAGATACTCCTTGCAGTTGCGCTTCCAATGACCCGGCTTCTTGCAGTAATGGCAAACATCCTTGGATTTTCCATCGTTTGAAGCCTTTGTCTTTTGCTTCTTCTCGGGTTCCACTTTCTTGGGTGGGGCAGAACGTTTCTTGCCCTTCATACTTGGCTCCTTCTTAGCAGAAGATGAGGAGCCCACCAAGAAAGCTGGCTTATCCTTCTTAAGTGTGGATTCATATGTAACGAGCATATTGACCATCTCTTCAAGGGTGGCCTCTATCTTGTTCATATTAAAATTTATCACGAATCCATCAAATGAAGAAGGAAGAGATAGAAGCAGCAAGTCCACATTGAGTTCATGCTCCAACACCAAATCAAGGGTCGCTAACTTCTGTATGAGCCAAATCACTCGTACCCCATGATCACGGACCGAAGTCCCTTCACGCATGCGGCACGTCATCAACTCCTTAACAGTAGAGAACCTTTCAGCCCTCGACTGAGCCCCAAAAAGTTCCTTGAGTTGCGTGTGAATGTCAGCAGCATTCACCATGTCCTCAAATCGCCTCTGGAGTTCATCAGACATCGAGGCTTGCATATAGCATTTGGTCTTGATGTCATGGTCACACCATGCATCAAGTTTGGCCAATTCCTCCGGACTTATGTCAGCTGGTGCTTCCTTCGGAGGTGCTTTCTCTAACACGTAGAGCATTTTCTCCGAAGTTAAGACAATCTTCAACTTCCGGAACCATTCCGTATAGTTGGCGCCAGTCAGCTTGTTTTGTTCGAGGATCGAGAATAAAGGATTTCGCGAATTCATTGTATGAAATACTGAAAAGGAAAAACAGACATATATCAATGATTGTTTAACAATTTACTAAGACATAAAATAGGCGAATTTAATTTTATGAATCTCACTCCCACTATTTTAACGATTTCACCACCCTCTAGTGAAAACGGGAAACTTTTTCCTTAGTGAGAACATGGAGTCCAATTGACAAACTTATGGTCCCGAATAATATCAGCCAACCATAATTCTCAAAAGGTAGAGCCCAATTGCTTCCAAAGCAACCCCCATGTATTTACCTCATGTCCAATAAGGGCCCAATAATATGACGCCGTTTAAAGTGACATGTCAAGATGACCCATCAATATTAAGTTGTGATGGACGGTCGCCATGTGGATCCCCCAATAATATGAGCCGATCCCATGGGAGTTCCACCCAACTTACAACATTTGTCGATCCAATGTACAGCTTTCCGACGGACGGGCCCCCCCAATAATATGAGCCGGACCGTATCCGCGGGTAGCATCACATACATTGACCGTTGATGGAAGGTAGGAACATTTAAACAATATTTAAATTTCCTTTATTTATCTTGATATAAATTTTAAATCATATTTAAAATGAGGGATTTTATTTATAAAAATATTTGTCTCATCATATTTAATTTATTGCATGCATTGCCGGATTCACGCAATTTATGTCTAAACATGCATACAATCATAATATCACATATTATATAGGATGATCGATTCCATTTCTAATTGACCCGTGGTTGCCAATCACGGGTCTTAGTCCAATCCTAGGTAATATGCAGTATGCAAATGCAATCCTATTACATATGCTTCCAATTTACATTTCTTCAGTCTTCATTGTCTGCTGGGCCCACCATCTTCAAATCTTGATCTCCCACTAAATCTAATGTATTTACAATAAATAACAATGACAAGTAGGGGATACATTTTTAGGGGTGGGAACGGGCTATAAACCAAGCCCACTTTTATTACATATGACATTCATATCGGGCCATAAACCAGGCCCATTAATAAAACCAACAACAATAAAGACAAAATGTAAATTCCTAACATACACCTACAAAATTGGTCATGGCAATCGATCATCCTTATCCAATAACATTTAATTCAAAATTAATTTATTGGATAACATGCTGTGGCAATTCAAATTTAAACAAGATAAAATCATATTTTATATATAAAATCACATTTCACATATAAAATCATATTTTATCTCCATATCAAATAAAATCATATTTTATCTATAAAATCCAATTTTACAAATAAAATCATATTTTACTCAATATATCATAAGATCATATCTTATCATCAATTGTACCAAAATAATTGATTTCAAAATTCAATTTACGGATAAAATATTAAAATTTTCCAAAAATTCAAATTTATCCAAAATCAATTTTAAAATTTACGGACTCGAACAATTCGATCCGATATCTCGTGAACCAATCAAAAACAATTTTTGACCGGACCAAAAATAAAATTTTAACATATTAATATTAATTTTTAATAAAATATTAATTTTTTCCCGCGGGCCACCCGGGACACTCCCGGGTTGGCCCGCACCCGGGGCGCGGGCCGGGGCAGCCCGGCTGCCCCCTTAGGGCAGCAACGCTTGCTGCCCTGGCGGCGCCTGGCGCCGCCGCTGGGCGGCGCCGAGCGCCGCCCTGCGCAGCGCCCAGCGCTGCCCTGGGCAGCGCCGTGCGCCGCCCCTGGGGGCAGCGACCATCGCTGCCCCTTCCGGGCAGCGATCCAATCGCTGCCCGGGTTTCGCCCCCGGAAAAAAATTTTTTTTTTTTTTATTAAAAATATTTATTTTGTTTCAAAAACCGAGACTCAAAAATTTTGTACAATTGATTAATTCAATCGATTGATCTGAGCAACCTGGCTCTGATACCACTGTTGGAAAACTGGCGAGTTCCCAGACCAATTACGATTGATACCCGGTGCAGCGGAAGTTTAAAAATTTTTCATGGAACGTTTCCATGGTATGGGTATCAACCGTTCATCGATTGAATTACGTGTGTGTGTAAAATTTAAATAACAATTAAATAAATTTTACCTCAAATCTCGCAACGAGATTAATGGACACCAACAGAACAATTCTGCTCTTGTTGTCTCTCCCTGGAACCGATGAACGCCTTCAATCAGGTCCACGAACAGAGGTTTAATCCCTCTGATAGATTGCACTAGAAAATCTATCAGAAGTTTTCTGCGAAGAGAATAAACGAATCTGATTCGCTATTCCTTACTGCGATTCAAAATCACAGACCGGAATTTCTCGGGCAGAGGGGGAGGGTTCGGCCGATTTGTTGAGAGAGAGGCTAGGGTTCGATTTTTGCTCTGTCTCAAAAATTATGACCTGTTGTGTGTAATTTCTGTACTGAAATAACTTATTTATAATGCAGGCCACTAACACCTTAGGGCCCATTAGTCATAAGCTGGGGCCCGACAAGCAAAGCCCGCTCGTTCAGAAATTAATATAAAATTCATCGTGACTCCGATTGATGAAACGATTTCACCAATGTGCACAGAAACCATTTCTGCACGTTTTAAAGTCAAAATAAATTTTCCTGAATGCGAATTCAGTGGTTTCCAAAAATGTCCATCCCTATGTCATTTTAGGAAATCCTACTCCCTTACTCTTATTTAAGAAGTCCAACTCCTTAGTTCATTAAATTTAACTCTTTAAATTTAACTATCTCAACGGGGATTAAAACTCCATTACACTGTGTGACCCTCAATGGTTCAGGGATACAGCTAGCCGTGGGCTCACAACTCCTTGTGACTCGGAACAACACTTTCCGACTTGCCCAACGAATCATGGTAAAGCGCCTAGCAACATCGCCCCATGATTCCCTAGGTATCACTGATAGTGCCTACAAGAACCAGTAGATTTTGGTTAACGTACAGTACGGTCCCTTCATCCATATATCCCGATCGAATCAACAACCATTGGTATATCGAGAGTCGCTCAAGATTCGATAACTATGCAATACATCTTGAAGATCAAATTAGTGACATCGCATGTGCTACTAAGAAACCATTTCTTAAATCACATCAAGTACTCTGGCCAGAGATTTGTCACACTAATATCTCCTCAGATCGCATAGGATATCCACACTCGCAAGTATGTGGTGAATCCTTGACAACAATGCATTGACTCCTATATGTGTCGTAACTGTACCCAATCTCGACACCTGATGACCCCCTCAGAGTCGGTAAACGAGTCAAAGCACAGTACTAGCATATAGAGTCTCCATGATGTTTCAAGTCGTAAGGACTAATGGTGTACAACCAAAACCGCGGACTTTATCCACTCGATAAGTGATAACCACTTGGAAAGTCCGGATAGGGTAGTTCGACTATTCATCCTATGAATATCCATTTGCATGCTTCGAACATCTCCATGTTCCCTACCAATGAAACGTGGTACTCCGCATCGCAAATGCTAGTCTCAAACTCGAGCGATCCTTATCCTTATTATCGGACGGCTCAATCGACTAGGAACGGTTTTAGAATATACAGTGACTATAAGATGTATTTCATGATAGACATCTCCATGTTCTACCACATCTTACATACACTATAGTATATTCAAGGTCTTTATCAAAACAACAATAGTATATCACAATATAACAATATGAAGTAATATAAAGTCATTGCCATAAAAGTGTAAATAATATTAAACAAAAGATTGTTTATACAAAGAGTCAACAAAGCCCATAGCCACACAGTTGGCTCACTGGGCACCCACTCTTACAATATTGCTTCCAGTGATGAAGCTCAAGCCGATCAATTTATAAATGGCTTGAATCCCGATGTGTTCACTCTTGTAAATTCGGGAAGACCAAATACCTTTGCCGATGCTCTGAATCGTGCAAAAGGAGCTGAAGAAGGTATATTGAGGCAACGAGGAGCACAGTTTGTGCCACAGCCGGTGAGACAACCGCAAGAGCAGCCACAGATTCCACCACCACCTCGATTTGATGCAGGAGGTAGTAGCAGTGGCAAGAAGAATTTCTTTAAAGGCAAAAGCAAACAATTTAAGCGATCAGGTAGTATCTCTTCGAGTTCAAGTGGATCCAGACAGTTTAGAGGTGGACAGAAATCCGGTACTTTTGATGTTTACTGTTCTAAATGTGGAGGACGTCACACTAATGAGCAATGTCGAGGAGTGTTTGGTAGTTGTCACATTTTCCAATAACTGGGTAATTTTGCGAGAGTATGTCCACAGCGAGGTTCTGGAAGTGCACAGGGTGCTGGATCATCTCGATCCGTGACACAGCCAGAGAGGCAAGCATCCTCAGTGCATTCATTCTAACCTCAGCCATCGTCACAGAGCCGTGCTGGAGGAAGTCAAGCTGGGATTCAGCAGGAGAGGCAACAAGCTCTAGTGTTTGCACTGACTGAGGAGCAAGAACAAGCTGCACCTGATGATGTGATTGCAGGTAATTGTTCCATTTAGGGTTATCCTGCCTATGTCTTATTTGATACTGGTGCATCTCACACATTTATTTCTGAGCAATTTGTGGCATTACATGATTTTCCTGTTGAACCCTTAGCTACTGTAGTGTCTATTTCATCACCTTTGGGAAGAGGTATTCTATTAGTGAAGTTCGTACGAAATTGTACATTGCAGTTTGAGGGTCATGAGATTGAGATTGATTGTGTTGTACTCGGTTTGTCTGATTTTGATTTTATAATCGATATTGATATGCTAACCAAGTACAGAGCCACGGTTGATTGCTTTCAGAAAATGGTGAGGTTCAGACCAGAGATGGCTGACGAGTGAAAATTTTATGGTAAGGGTTCACGAGCCAGAATTCCTTTGATATCTGATCTTTCCATGACTAATCTATTGCAGAAAGGGGCATAAGGATTTCTTATTTACGCAGTTGATGTATTGAAAACTAGCTCGAAATTTGCTGACTTGCCAGTTGATATCTGATCTTTCCATGAATTCGATGATGTTTTTCGTGACAAGATTCTGGGATTGCCTCCATTTTGAGAGGTAGACTTCAGTATAGAATTGATGCCAGGTACACAGCCGATATCGAAAGAACCTTACCGTATGGCACCAATTGAATTAAAAGAGTTGAAAGAGCAGCTTGAAGATTTGTTAGCCAAAGGATATATCAGACCGCGTGTTTCTCCTTGGGGCGCTCCAGTTTTGTTTGTCAGAAAGAAAGACGGATCGATGAGATTATGTATTGACTACCGGCAATTGAACAAGGCAACGGTAAATAATCATATCCTCTACCTTGTATAGATGATTTATTTTATCAATTGCAAGGTTAGTCAGTATATTCGAAGATTGATTTACGATCTGGCTATCACCAATTGAGAGTAAGAGATGAAGATATCCCTAAGACTGTATTTAGAACCAGGTATGGCCATTATAAAATTATAGTCATGTCTTTTGGTTTAACGAATGCACCAGCAGTATTTATGGGATTGATGAATAAAGTATTTCAAAAGTATCTAGATGATTTCGTGATCATATTTATCGATGATATTTTAATATACTCTAAGAACTTGTGTGATCATGCTGACCACTTGAGAATAGTTTTGAAAATGTTGAGAGAGGAGAAACTGTATGCTAAGCTATCCAAATGTGAGTTTTGGTTGAAACATGTGGTATTTCTGGGTCATATTATTTCAGGAGATGGTATTTATGTTGATCCAAGTAAAGTTGAAGCGATGATCATGTAGTAGCCCATACCCTAATTGAGTAATTAAAGGATTAATGCTAATTAAATAAATTGGGTATTGGACGGATCGAAAGCTCCGAAGGCACGATCGGAAGCTCCGAAAAGGATCAGAAGCTCCGATGAGCGATCGGAGGCACCGATAATATTACGTCAGGAATGACGTGTGGTTGGATCGGAAGCTCCGATCAGGATCGGAAGCTCCGATCACCCCTATCCGAAGTCAACAAGTGATATTTTAACACGTGGTAGATCAGGATCTTCTGAAGCTCCGATGGCAGGATCGGACGTTCCGATCGAGGTTAGGACGTTCCGATCAAGGATCGGAAGTTCCGATCGTTGTCTATAAATAGAAGGCCGAGGCTTCACTTTTATTTGTCAATTCCGAGTTTTCCTTTCTATTCTAGTCCTTTTGGAGCTGTTCTAGTCTTCTTAGGCTTGACCCGGCGGTCGGCAAGGCGTTCGGTAGTCGTAGCGGAGTTGTGCCCAAGTTCTAGAGGCATCGACATCAAAGGGCTAACGATGGACGAAGGTATATCTTTTGCTTCCTGTAAATATTTAGGAGTATGCAATAGCTTAGTTAAGGCTTTTAGTGCGCTTTAATGATAGTAGTATCATTTGGCAGTGTAGAGCAGACTATAGGCGTGGACCTAGAGTTGGTAGATCTTGCACTGTTTTGAGGTACGGAAGTACTGTTCGAGATATCCTGACTGAGTATGCATGTATTATGTGACTGCATGATTTATATGTCATTGATTTATGCTGCATACATTTGCATACTGAGCTATCTCCTTCGAGATGTCTGTTAGTAGGGTTTTTTCCTATCCTGTTAGTGGTTGAACTTCCATCGATTTGGGTCCGGCATATCCACTGGTATTATGGTATGGGAGCCACCTCCTGAAGCGACGGCACAGCGTGCTACATACCAGGGCCCGTTCTGTCTCTGTTATCTGATCCTTGACCTCGAGTTTATAAGGAGTTCACTTTGCATGCATGTATACTCATACTCTCGTACTGAGCGTTTTATGCTCACTTCTCGTACTCTATGTTTCTGGACACCCTATTCCATGGGGCAGGTTTGCGATTGGACGAGGAGGGTGGATCCAGGAGGGGCTAGTCAGTGGTTGACCAGCTGGAGCTTCGTCTAGATTTTATTACTGTTGTTTGGGTTGATACAGCTATTCGATTTGGTTGTATATTATTTGGATAAATTACAGATTCCTTTACTTGGGATTGTATAATGTTTATGGTTTCCGCAGTTTTATTCTGATATCTGTTTTATTAAGTTAATTGGATTCCTAAGTTCTGTTTAGTAGGTGATCTGGGTAAGGGTCACTACATTTATGGTATCAGAGCATGCAAAAGAATTCTTGAGATTTAGTCTCATCAGGAGGTATTTTTGTAGATGGTAAATCATGATGACCAGAGTTCTCATGGCAGTATTGGTGGGCGTTGGGGTGATTCCGACCGGGAGCCTCGTTGAGAACGGCGTCAACGTCATCATGACGACGAGCGTTTCACTGTGCGTCGATTCTTAGCTATGGGTCCTAAGCCCTTAGTTGGAGGTGAGTCTTCGGAGGATGCGGAGAACTAGTTAGACCGCATGGAGACGACTTTTCAGACTTTCCATTGCACCGAGGAGCAGAAGATGGAGACCCTAGGTTATCTTCTGGATGGACGTGCGCGCAAGTGGTGGAGGTTTACTTCTGCACCTTTTCTTGCGGCGAGAGGAGTGGCCACCTGGGCCGAGTTCCGCACAACTTTCCAAAAGCGATATTTTCCTCCTGCACTCCGACAGTCGAAGGCAGGCGAGCTACTGAGTCTACGACAGGGAGCCATGTCTATTGATGAGTATCAGCAGAGGTTCTTTGATCTGCTATCCTATTGCCCCGAGATTTCTGATAGCTCAGAGATGAAGTATAATTTGTTCCTTCAGTGCCTTAACCCTGAGATCCATGACCGTGTGGCGGTTGGCGACGACATGTCCTACAAGGGTTTGGTGAGCCGTTGTCACCAGGCGGAGGACAGCATTCGGCGGAACAAGTCTTTCCCTCAGTCGAGGCCTGCTAGTTCTTTGGATCCCCGTGCCCAATCTTTCAAGAAGTCTGGATCTACTTCTTCTTCCTCTGGCTCTGCTGGTGTTGTCCGTTACGGTAAGAAGGACAAGTGTGATCACTGTGGGAAGAACCATCCATCCGACAAGTGCCGTAGAGCTTCTGGAGCTTGTTTCCGTTGTGGAGAGACTGGTCATATCCGGAGAGATTGTCCACTATCTGGGGGAGGCGGTTCTGGATCTGGTTCAGGATCTGGTTCTCAGGCCACCGTACAGCAGAGGTCGCAGGGACAGCCTGGTGGGAGTTCTCATTTGAGGCCACGAGCTTCTGGCCAGGTGTTTGCCCTGAGACATGATCAGGCAGTGGAGGAGAATGAGAAAGTCATCGCAGGTACATTTCTGCTTTATGGTATACCTGCTCTTGTACTTATTGTCACTGGTGCATCTCATTCCTTCATTTCTGCACGTTTTGTTAAGAGGCATAAGTTACCATGCATTGCACTAGATGTAGTGATGTCTGTTTCTACTCCGACGGGCCAATCTGCTTTGGCTAAGCGTCTAGTGATGGGTTGCCCTTTAGAGTTCGAAGGGAACATTCTGTTAGCGAATCTCATGGTCCTGACGATGGATGACTTTGATTGCATTCTGGGAATAGATATGTTGACTACCTATCGAGCTTCAGTGGACTGCTATCAAAGATTAGTACGCTTTCATCCGGAGGGGAGTGAGAGCTGGTTTTTCTATGGTGAGGGAGCGCGACCCCCGATGCCTTTGGTATCAGCTTTGAGAGCCTGTCGAGCTCTAGAGTCTGGCGGGGAAGGCTACCTTATCTATGCAGTTGATTTGTCCGCTGAGAGCATTGGGATAGAGAGCATTCCTGTTGTGGATGAATTTCCAGAGGTATTTCCTGATGAGATTCCGGGTTTTCCTCGTGCTAGGGAAGTAGAGTTTGGCATAGAGTTGATGCCGGGTACTTTTCCTATTTCTAGAGAACTGTATCATCTGGCTCCGTCAGAGATGCGTGAGTTGAAGAATCAGCTACAGGATCTTTTGGACAAGGGGTACATTCGTCCTAGTGTATCTCCTTGGGGAGCTCCTGTTCTCTTTGTAAAGAAGAAAGATGGGTCCATGCGGCTGTGCATTGACTATCGGCAGCTGAATCGAGTAACTGTGAAGAACAAGTATCCGTTGCCTCGTATTGATGACTTGTTTGATCAGCTGCATGGAACGTCAGTTTACTCCAAGATTTACTTGAGATCTGGGTATCATCAGTTGAGAGTCCGTGATCAGGATGTAGCCAAGACTGCATTCTGTACTCGCTATGGGCATTATGAGTTCCTAATGATGCCATTTGGTTTGACTAATGCGCCGGCTATATTCATGGATCTGATGAACCGTGTCTTCAGGGAGTATTTGGACAAGTTTGTCATGGTCTTCATTGACGACATCTTGGTGTATTCGCGTAATACGAAAGAGCATGTTTCTCACTTGCGGTTGGTACTACAAACTCTTTGAGATGAGCAGTTGTACGCCAAGCTGAGCAAGTGTGAGTTCTGGATGGATAGAGTGGTCTTTCTTGGCCATATCATATCCAGGGAGGGGATTTCTGTTGATCCAAGCAAGATTGAAGCGGTACTTAATTGGTCGCGTCCAATGACAGTTGCTGAGATCCGTAGTTTTCTGGGTCTAGCAGGGTATTATCGTCGCTTCATTCTGAACTTTTCTAAGTTAGCTCGACCGTTGACGCAGCTTACCCGCAAGGGTGTGGATTTCCAGTGGTCCTCCGAGTGTGAGGAGAATTTCTGTGAGCTTCGACGGCGGTTGGCTTCTGCGCCGGTGTTGGCATTACCGTCAGGATCTGGAGGATATGCTTAGAGCGTGCGTCATGGATTTTGGTTCAGCCTGGCAGGATCATTTGCCATTGATCGAGTTCGCGTACAATAATAGCTATCATACTAGTATTGGGATGGCACCTTTTGAGGCGTTGTATGGGCGACATTTTCGTACTCCACTCTTCTAGAAAGAAGTGGGGGAGAGACAGGCTGAGGGGCCGGAGTTTATCCAGCAGGCGATAGACATTGTTGATCAGATCAAGAAACGGATTAAGACTGCACAGGATCGTCAGGCCAGCTATGCTAATATCAAGCGTAGGCCTTTGCAGTTCGATGTCGGGGAGAAAGTGTTTCTGAGAGTGTCACCTTTCCGCAGGATTCTCAGATTTGGCCTTAAGGGCAAGTTGTCTCCCAGGTTTATCGGTCCATTTGAGATCTTGGAGAGCATTGGCAATTTGGCTTATCGACTAGATTTGCCACCGCATCTATCCAGTATTCATGACGTGTTCCACGTATCTCTGTTGCGACGGTATGTGGCGGATGAATCTCATATTCTGCAGCGGTCTGAGGTTCAGGTGAACAAGGATTTGACCTATGTTGAGAAATCTATTCGTATCCTGGATTATAAGGATAAGGTTTTACGGAACAAAATCATTCCTTTGGTTTTAGTTCAGTGGCAGCGCCGAGGCACTGAGGAAGCTACTTGGGAGCTTGAGGACAGGATGCGTGAAGACCATCCTGAGTTGTTTTATTTTCATTCTTTAAGTGTATTCAGTTGCAAACTCTGTAAACGTTTGATTTGAATAAAGAATGTTTATGATTTCTGTATTGCATTCGGTACTTAAGATCTGATTTTGTGGACGAAATATCTTAAGTGGGGGAGAATGTAGTAGCCCGTACCCTAATTGAGTAATTAAAGGATTAATGCTAATTAAATAAATTGGGTATTGGACGGATCAGAAGCTCCGAAAGCACAATCGGAAGCTCCGAACAGGATCGGAAGCTCTGAGCGATCGGAGGCACCGATAATATTACGTCAGGCATGACGTGTGGTTGGATCCGAAGCTCCGATCACCCCTATCCGAAGTCAACAAGTGATATTTTGACACGTGGCAGATCAGGATCTTCGGAAGCTCCGATGGCAGGATCGGACGTTCCGATCGAGGTTCAGACGTTCCAATCAAGGATCGGAAGTTCCGATCGTTGTCTATAAATAGAAGGCCGAGGCTTCACTTTCATTTGCCAATTCCGAGTTTTCCTTTCTATTCTAGTCCTTTTGGAGCTGTTCTAGTCTTCTTAGGCTTGACCCGGTGGTCGGCGAGGCGTTCGGTAGTCGTAGCGGAGTTGTGCCCAAGTTCTGGAGGCATCGACATCAAAGGGCTAACGACGGACGAAGGTATAGCTTTTGCTTCCTGTAAATATTTAGAAGTATGCAATATCTTAGTTAAGGCTTTTAGAGCGCTTTAATGATAGTAGTATCATTTGGAAGTATAGAGCAGACAATAGGCGTGGACCTAGAGTTGGTAGAGCTTGCACTGTTTTAAGGTACGGAAGTACTGTTCGAGATATCCTGACTGAGTATGCATGTTTTATGTGACTGCATGATTTATATGTCATTGATTTATTCTGCATTCATTTGCATACTGAGCTATCTCCTTCGAGATGTCTGTTAGTAGGGTTTTTCCCTATCCTGTTAGTGGTTGGACTTCCATCGATTTGGGTCCGGCATATCCACTGGTATTATGGTATGGGAGTCACCTCCTGAAGCGACGGCACAACGTGCTACATACTAGGGCCTAGTCTGTCTCTGTTATCTGATCCTTGACCTCGAGTTTATAGGGAGTTCACTTTGCATGCATGTATACTCATACTCTTGTACTGAGCGTTTTATGCTCACGTCTCGTACTCTGTGTTTCTGGACACCCTATTCCATGGGGCAGGTTTGCGATTGGATGAGGAGGGTGGATCCAGGAGGGGCTAGTCAGTGGTTGACCAGCTGGAGCTTCGTCTAGGTTTTATTACTGTTGTTTGGGTTGATACAGCTATTCGATTTGGTTGTATATTATTTGGATAAATTACAGATTCCTTTACTTGGGATTTTATAATGTTTATGGTTTCCGCAGTTTTATTCTGATATCTGTTTTATTAAGTTAATTGCATGCCTAAGTTCTGTTTAGTAGGTGATTCGGGTAAGGGTCACTACAGATCAGTTGGCAGTAACCAACATTTGTGCCAGAAATTCAAAGTTTTATGGGCTTGGCAGGTTATTACCGTCGATTTATCCGGGACTTCTCGTCTATTGCAAAGCCTATTACACAGCTTACACAAAATAATGCACCGTTTGTGTGGTCTGAAGCGTGTGAAACTAGTTTTCTAGAGCTGAAGAAAAGATTGACTACAACACCAGTCTTGACAATCCCTTCAGGTACTGGTGATTTTGTTGTTTATTGTGATGCTTCTCACAGAGGGTTGGGATGTGTTTTGATGCAGAAAGGACACTTTGTCGCTTATGCTTCTCGACAACTGAAACCACATAAAGTCAGATATCCAATTCATGATCTTGAAATGGCAGGTATCGTCTTTGCATTAAAAATCTGGCGACATTATTTATATGGTGAAAAGTTTGAAATCTTTTCTGATCACAAAAGTTTGAAGTATTTGTTTTCACAATCTGAAAAAAACATGAGACAAAGAAGATGGCTTGTGAGGCGTAGATTCTAATCATGCAATCTCAGAGTAATTAAATTAATCAACCTAATTAAAAGAATAGGATTAAAGAATTCAAAATTAATTTTTTTTTTTAAAAGAAGGTGCTCACTCGATCGGTAAAATCTTACCGATCGAGCAGGCCAAAGATACCAGCTTACTGTCCAAGAATCAGGACCCCTCGCTCGATCGGTAAAATCTTACCGATCGAGCGAGAACAAAATTCAACTACACTGTCCCGCTACAAAAGGTGCTTGCTCGATCCGCAAGACTTCGCTGATCGAGCGAGACCCTCTGCCCAAAAAAATTCTGGTTTCTACTCCAATTCAATTCCATTCAATCACAATAACAACATCAAAATCCCATTCAACAAGATACAACATAAATGTATTGAGTTATACAAACCTCACAAAATAAAGCATGCATAATAAGGTCCATCTAGTTCGAACTTATTCAATACAAAAAGGAGTTCAAATACATAATGACTCCTAACATCCAAGCCTCACTCTATTCTCTCAATCACCTAGCCATGTTGTCTCTGACTCGGTCCTGCCCCACCTGTTGCCAAGTACACATACAAACGAAGACAACAGCCGGATAATCCGATGAGAATTGATATTCCCAATAAAAGAGACTGACATGTAATCAAATAAACATATCGAAACATGTATGAACTCGTTCCTCATATAATCAATTAATCCAATCAAGTACTGAATTTAAAATGATATGCATGTCTTTAAACTTCTGGATTATCAAACTCAGATAATCAAATGAAATTCTTCTATTCTTTCTTTCTTTCTTTGGTTTGGGATCCCGAGGTTAAAGACATCCACAATCACACCGACTCTCCTCTCGAGGTGGACATGACATGCTTTAATCCCCTAAACTCAAGAGCATTATAGTGAGCTACTCGACAAGGTAGTAAATCGCCTACCAAGGTACTCAACTACAATCCCTAGATCGTCTAATTCAAATTGAATAAATCAAGGCTCAATATGAATGCATATGTAATCTCATGCACTCAATATAAATTCAATCATATAATCAATAAGCAATCAAATCATGCAATATGTGATTTCTTCTAAGACACTCGAATCAATCCCGACTCGAGTTAATCATCCTATTCTATTCCAAAGTCATCTTATACCACTTCTTTGACGTTCCAAACTTCAATCTGAAAACAGCAATTCTCAATTCAAAAACTATACAATCAAGTTCATTAATCGATATAGAAAAACATCAATACTATACCGGCTCAACTCTTCCAAACTTGCCAAAAGATGCAACTCTAGCAACTTCAAGGACTCCCAATCAATCTATCAGAACAAGTTATAGTGATCAAAATCGACATCTAAACTCAATCAAACCAAAATTGCAGACAGCAAAACAACAACTCAACAACTCATTCCAATCCTCAAACATCAAACCCAACACAAAATCAACACATCTCAAAAACATCATTTTTGAAAATGACAAGAAAAATCATAACAGTTCCGATTGTCGTTAGATCTTCGAACCGTCTTAGATATACGATCACTGCTAACTCATAGTCATCCTCTCCGAATATAAACAAATTCTGACAGCATCAATAAATTCAAACTTCCCAGAATTAAGATAAACTTACTTCCAAACGGAGCACTCGTCGTTGTGATCACAGATAACTCAGAATTCAATTCTATCGGACGGATTGAGCTAGAATTGAAATCACAAAAGCTTGGAAAAGCTTTGGGCGCCTTCCATGGATAGAACTCGGTTTGGGGAAGATGAAGGAATGATTAAAAGAGACTAAGTCAAAGTAGATAATATAACAAATCGCCTATTTTCATTTCAGTCCTTGAAAATTCTGAAAATTGCAAAATAGTCCCTGATCAATAAAAGGTCCGATCTCGAATTCTAAAATCACTGCTTATCTCAAATAACATAAATTAAGATAAAAACGGGGCGTTACATGGCTCGATTTATCACTACAAAAAAAATGCTAAAAGACAACGGATATTATCCTTTGTCATAGGGGTGAAAAGTTGTTGTAACTAATGGTGTTGTTAAAAAAAGCTCAAAGATCCGTTGTCGTTGAGCGTGTTTTTAGCAGCACCATTAATTACAACAGTTTTTCACCCCCTACGACAACAGATTTTATCCGTTGTCGATTTTCATATAAAAAACAAAAAAAATTTAAAAATTAATATACAAATTTCAATATTTTACATAAACCAAAATTTAAAATTTCAAAAATAAAATTTCATATACACTTTTTTAGTATTACAAATCATTCAAAATTAAATTCTAATGCTATGCATACTACAGAAAAATTTCAAAAAATTAAATATACTTCGATGGAATCAAATGTAGCTTTCAGATGAATCCTTGGACGACGAAGTAAAGCGTGCCTTGGTTGCTCACTCATCTCTTGGAGCAGAATCTAAAGCTAAACATCATTAGTTACAAGAGATTTAAATAATGGAAGAAACAATACGAAATAATTATAAGATGCTTTACCACTGCAGAATAAAGTGAAGCCAGAGACCTAACTTCAGCTTCAGCAAGTTCGAGGAAGTCCTTTAGTGTCTAAACATTGATCGCGGAAATTCAGTTAATGCAACAAACTAATTTACCACAATAATGATGAAAAAATATCAATATGCATGTTAAGTACTTGTAAAAGTTCTTTGAAACAAGGCCATCATTTTCAGAAGCACTCAATTCTTGCACAACCTTTTCGAGCCCTTTGCTGATAGCTTGCAATTCCTTTGCCAAATACTTCAACTGCAAAGTTCACAATATTCAAACTATTTCTCAAATCTGAAATCTGAGTAAATGGAGAAGAGAAATATAAGTTCCAGAAGAAAAATGCATATTTTAACGGGTCACAATTAAGAGGAGGATAAACATAGGATGTAAGGAATTTCACTTTCTTCTAACCTGGGAATGAAATTGGGTTGATCAAAGAACGGCACTGGATACAAAATAAATTAATGAAATGAACGAAAAAAGAAAATCTATGAAAGCTTGCTCGGGGTCATTGACAATGGGGGAAAGGGTTCCATCGTAGTCCAAAAACATAACTATTTGCTTTCCCTTTGAGGCTTTTGTTATCTGCTCGAACATGTCCAAAGCCGATGGATGCTTCACCTACAATTTTATTTATTAATTTATTATTATTATTATTATTATTAGTTTTGGACAGCCAAAATTAGTACATGTATTTCCAAATAAGCCAAGTACTCACACGTGTATGCATGACAACAAACAATCAAAAAATGTTCACATGTCATAGTTGCTGCCCATGCATATCCCATCCAAACTCACTGAGGCGGTGAATACTAACTTGGGTAGAATCAGGTCCATTTTATTGTCCTTGTAAGGCTCAAAAACTACAGATCCAAAAATGGCAGTCAACACAGTGTTTGATTAGTCAATAAAATCACATAGCAGTAAAATAAGAATAAGAAGCAATTGATTTATGAAACCTTACTTGGGTCTAAGAACATGGAATTTACAGTATATAAACAAAAGGATGAAATGCTAAAACATCACAAATGACTTCATCAAATATTAAGAACCAAAGCAACTTCTCAAAAAAATATCTACACAGCTCAAAATCTGACAATTGAAAACATCACAAATGACTTCATCAAATACACAAGCACAAACAACAAGGGGCTAAATGGGCATTAATGGGCTGGAAAATAGCTGAAAATGTTATACCAATGCTGAACAGATGAACCATGCTTTGCTTCCAGCCATCCAACTCATGAAATCAACCAGTAACACAGTGACTTGTTGAGATTAAACCCAAAAAAAAAAAAAAAACAGAGGTAAAGACCAAAATTTAAAAGGATTAAAAAATATGCAACCCTATTTCTGAATTAATATCAACCACAGAAGTATTCGAAGAAGAAATATCCTGGTTATGAGGATTGGAGGAATGTGACCGGATTCAAACGAATTAATCCTCAAATTTCCCAAACGTAGATAACAAATCCCTCAATCACAACCACAATTAACCTAGAAAAATGACAGTAAAAAAAACACCTAAAAAGCTAAAAGCCAAACCAAAATCAAACAAAAAAAATTCAAGCTACACACATTTCACACATAGTACATTCCACAAAATAAAAATTCGATCGTAATGATATGTGCAGAGATCATCGGGAGTGTCGATGTAATGCAGAGCCGACGACCAGTGATACCAAAACTTCATGCGATCCGCCCACGAGCACACGCTGAAATATTTTTGCATTATAGTCAGACCTTGGATATGGTGAACCCTTAATAAGGTTTTTGGCCATACTTGCGCCAAGCCCACTTATCAGAAGCAATATCATATGCAGAAACTTGAATCACCACTCGCTTATGCTGATTCTTCCTACATAAAGTACATGAAAATAATTTTAAAAAATCTAATAAAAACCAACCTTTTGGTGTATACAGAAAATTAAACTTGAAGTATTTATATATTCTACAAACCTTTTTTTGTATTTTGGCGTAGAAACAACTTTGCAAACGCTTTCAGACTCAGTACAAATATTATTCCCTGATAATCGATCTGACTCGTGACTCCTCTTATAATCCTCCACACCAGTTAACTTCTGCTCATGATTTTCTTGAAACTCGAAAGGAGTACTCTGCGCAGGAACATGGTAAAATGGCATGTAAAGTTCCTCTAACCCATTCCTCAAACCCATCTCCCTATCTTGACCGTTCTCCAGAATTTCAAATGGTACTTCAACTTATACGGAAAAGGACACAACAAATAAAGTTTGGAGAGGAAAAGTTTGGTCATCGAGACGAGAAATCCACGAGGACATGATTTACGAGTCAAGGTAATACGAATGTACCTATTGACAAATGTTGAGATTGCGTCTGAAATTTCCG